>NC_068299.1:3494117-3776617 GCF_025860055.1 Xyrauchen texanus | reverse complement strand
ACAAATGACTTATTTAAATATTTAAAACAAAAGAAATACAGAATTCCTCTCCATCAACATGATTAAAAAAAAAATTAAAAAAAAGAACCACAAATTATAATTATTTGGCCTATAATGTTTACATCTATAGTATTATTTATAATACAGCATTGTATATGTTATATTGTATATTATTAACTCTGAGCCCAAATAACTGCTGTAAATCTTTAAACCAAAAAATGCACAATATATAATGGAAAATAATTTGGACAATAAAATGTACATCTTATTATATAGTAGATTATTAACTTCATTCTTCACCCTTAGCATATAGTTTTTAAATATTGCATTTAATGCATAAATGCATTTTTTTTTAAATAAATGCATTTATGCATTTGGTACATATTAATGTGAATTACAGTACATTCAATGTTGAGATTTGATCAATGTGTGCATTCCTTGGGATTTGAACCCATGAACTTGTGATTGGTGGTGCTGTCATCTACCATTTGAGCTATGAAATGTACATATGTAATTGATATACAAATAGCTGTATATGCACGTGTTAATGTAAACATTCCTGAGACCTTTCTTAGGCACCAGAGATTGTTCTGTGATTCAGAAATCTTATTTCTCTATCATTCTCTTTGTTTCTCTGAAAAACAATCCCTGAACACAAGCAGTGGAGGTTTATTAGTTTAATTGGGGGAGTAATTACTTGACCATTATGAGGAAATGGGTGAAACTTGTAATCATGCTTACTTACCCTCAAGACAAAAACATCCTGTAGGCAGGCCTGCATGTGCACTAATGCTACAGCAAATGAGGGCAGATTTCTGATACTGTGTTTTCGTGAAATTCTCGTGATGCCTCCAGCACCAGCTGCACAACACATTTTACACGGATAAATTCTGCCCAGCTGCATCAGAAATCCTAAAGATCAAATATATTCTAATCTTCCATTAACTTACTTTAAGGTCATGGGGAAATGGCATTTGGGGGTTAATGTACTTTTCCTTTGTAATTTGTCTTTTACAGCAGTTGCATTGCACTTAAAAACCTTTATTCATTTTAAGTGCAAATTAGATTGCACCTTTCTTTTAGAGTCTCTCACAGGTGTATTATCTGAAGTCCTTGCTCGTTATGACGTTTGACATGAAACTTGAAATAAATTCAGGAAGTGGCACTATTTTAGAGGTATGGGTAAAACATATCTCAGTGAGAAAAAATAATAATAAAAAGCCCCTAAAATCAATGTCAGTATCACCCAAATATTACTGTATATCTTATATATTTTCATATTTTTTTATTAAAGCTGTGTATGGGTGGGTTGTTGACCTGTATGACCTGCTATACTTCATCTAAAACTATATACCTATTTCCTGCATATCTATCTATCTATCTATATACAGTATATTTCTATCTATCAATCTATCTATCTATCTATCTGACTATCTATCTATCTATCTATCTATCTATCTGACTATCTATCTATCTATCTATCTATCTATATACAGTATATTTCTATCTATCTATCTATCTACAGTATATTTCTATCTATCTATCGTATATTTCTATCTATCTATCTACAGTATATTTCTATCTATCTATCTACAGTATATTTCTATCTATCTATCTATCTATCTACAGTATATTTCTATCTATCTATCTATCTATCTATCCACGCACTGTATAATATATACAGTATAAATATTTAGTATATATTGATAGATAGATTGATAGATAGATATGTGACGCTCTTGTTTTACCCGCTCCGTACGGGACTCAAACCTAGATCCCTGGCGTGGGAGGCGGGTGCTCTAACAAGGAGGCTAAAGGCTACAGCCCCTAGCGTCAGTTGCTCCTCTTTTGAGGTTTACATACTGCACAGCTTTCTACCAGCTGGCTCCCGTTATAGATAGATAGACAGACACACACACACACACACACACACACACACACACACACACACACACACACACACACACACACACACACACACACACATCATTGAGTTTATGATATTAATTTCAAAGGTTGGGAAATGAATCAATATATTAATTTCAATGGTTTATACTTTTGTGGGAACACTTCACAATAAGGCTCCATTTGTTAACATTAGATAACAACATTAATTAACATGAACGCACAATGAACAATACTTTTAAAGCATTTATTCATCTTAGTTAATGTCAAAATATTCTAATACATTTTTAAAATCAAAAGTTGTATTTGTTAACATGAGTTAATGCACTGTGAACTAACAATGAACAATTGTATTTTTATTAAGTAACATTAACAAAGATAAACAAATGCTGAAAACAATATATTGTTCATTGTTAGTTCATTGTTATTATGCATGCGTGTAGCATTTACATGTTTCTATTGATCGTTGTATAAATACTGGGGGTTGTACTTGATTGTTTTGATTATTGGGAATCTACGCCCCTGTTGTTATCAAATGTTAACAAGAGGAACCTTATCGTGAAGTGTTCCCACAAAAGTACAAGCCAATAAATAAAATTATATTTCCCTACCTGAAATGAATATCATAAACTCAATTATGTGTGTGTGTGTGTGTGTATATATATATATATATATATATATATATATATATATTCTTTACATACAGTATGTGTGTATATTTTCAAACATATTGTATAAAATTAAAATGAGAAAACTGGTAAATCTTTATGCTTCTGTTTCACATATTCTGGTCACTTGTGTCTTCCTAACCACACCCTATAAATACTGTGACTCAGCAAAATATACAGGAAGTTGTCGTATTACACAGTTCTGCGTGATAATTGTTCCCATTTTTGCATAGTACAATAAATCTTTCACTTTCTAATCTTGTTTTCTCATGTTCTGATCACATTTTGATACCATCATATAAACGTAAGGCAAACACACACAATCCAGTGTCATACTTATCTCACGAGAGTCAAAGTCACCTTAAGTCGACCAACATAGAATACGCAGAGAAGATGAGAGGTATAAAGTGCTTGACAAACGTGCAGGAGCCAGAGTATGTTTGATACAGATATGATGAATATCTGTTTACAGGCCACCGGGAGTCACTTCACAAAAGAGCTGAGGTGACTCGCTGCCGGCCGAGACGGTGTGGATACCGTCATGCTCAGCTCCACTGGGGCTGTATGTCAACCATCGGCGCCTAGAACTGTCAAACCATCAAATGCTGCGTAATTAACTGCCAATCTGCCTCCAGGTCACGTATTTATACAGCAGCCATACAGCTAATGGCATTGCTGCTGTATACAGTACCCATCAAAAGTTTGGACACCGGTGACTGAATTTATGTTGAACTAAAGGCTGAAAATAGCCTATATATGATTTTTTTTTTAAATAGTTTTTAATTATTTATACTGTGTAAATGTTTAATTATATATACTGTGCAAAGTAGTAAATAAAATGAACATTAGTAGGTGCATCCTGGTCTCATGACAAGTAATAATAACCTAAAACCATGATTTTACTAGGAAAATAACTTTTGTTTGCCATGTAAGAAATGAAACATTGGGTTTTGAATGAGACGAGGGAAGCGTATTGCAGGTTATTGACATACAGTACATAAGACATTTCATTTGTATTACATAAATAAATATGAAATGAGTAACCAAATTTTTTTCTCTGATGTTTCCTTTCTTAAAGGAATATTCTGGGTTCAATAAAAGTGAAGCTCAATTGACAGCATTTGTGACATAATATTGATTACCAAAAAAAAAAAATATTTTGAATCTTGCCCCTCCACAAAATGTATTTTTACTTGTTATCTGTTACAGTGAGACACTTACAATGAAAGTGAATGAGGGCCAGAATTTATGTTAAAATACTCACTTTTTCAAAATGATAGCCCCAAGATATAAACAATATGTGTTAACATGATTTTAGTGTAATAGAATTGCTTATTAAGCTTTTCTGTATAGTTATAGCCAATTTTAGTCAACAAACCCTAAAATGACGATTTAATCAACTTTACAGCTCAAAAAGTAGATAAGATTTGACAGAAGAATTAATGTAAATGCTTTTATAAAATTATATATAATTATATACAATTGTATATACATATATACATCCATATGTGCATATACATATATATACATATATACATCCAACTGTTTATATATATAAACATATACATATATATACTTAAATACATCCATATGTGCATATATATATATATACATATATATACATCCATATGTGCATATACATATACATATATATATATATATATATACACATCCAGTTGTTTATATATATAAACATATACATATATATACTTAAATACATCCATATGTGCATATATATATATATATATATATATATATATATATATATATATATATATATATATATATATACATCCAATTGTTTATATATATAAACATATACATATATATATACTTAAATACATCCATATGTGCATATATATATACATATACATATATACATCCAATTGTTTATATATATAAACATATACATATATATACTTAAATACATCCATATGGGCATATATATATATATATATATATATATATATATATATATATATATATACATCCAATTGTTTATATATATAAACATATACATATATATATACTTAAATACATCCATATGTGCATATATATATACACATATACATATATATACACATATATACATCCAATTGTTTATATATATAAACATATACATATATATACTTAAATACATCCATATGGGCATATATATATATATATATATATATATACATATATACATCCAATTGTTTATATATATAAACATATACATATATATACTTAAATACATCCATATGTGCATATACATATATACATCCAACTGTTTATATATATAAACATATACATATATATATACTTAAATACATCCATATGTGCATATATATATATATACATATATATACATCCATATGTGCATATACATATACATATACATATATATACATATATACATCCAATTGTTTATATATATAAACATATACATATATATACTTAAATACATCCATATGGGCATATATATATATATATATATATATATATATATATATACATATATACATCCAATAGTTTATATATATAAACATATACATATATATATACTTAAATACATCCATATGTGCATATATATATATATACATATACAAATATATACATCCATATGTGCATATACATATATATATCCAACTGTTTATATATATAAACATATACATATATATACTTAAATACATCCATATGTGCATATATATACATATATATACATATACATATATATATACATATATATACATCCAATTGTTTATATATATAAACATATACATATATATACATCCATACGTGCATATATATATATACATCCATATGTGCATATACATATATATACATATATACATCCAATTGTTTATATATATAAAAACATATACATATATACACTTAAATACATCCATATGTGCATATATATATATATATATATATATATATATATATATATATATATATATATATATATATATATATAAAGAAAAGGAGGGATGAATCAAATACATTTTTGTGATATATCAACATTATCAATTGAGCTTAACTTTTATTGAACCCAGAATATTCCTTTAAAAAAAGTGTTGGATAGAATGCGTGTTAAACTTTGATGACTGTATTGTATCGATTTAAAATTCTATTTGTTGATTGGTTGCATTCTATGGAAGTAAAAGTTGTACCTTTTCATATGAGGGAATATCTTACGATTTCACAATCTCATTCGAATTATTACGTGTTGTCATACAAGAATGTGTGTTGGTAGGTGTGTCCAACCCCTTAACAAAAATTGAGAGTTTGCAGCAAATTCACCACTGATTATTTTCACATGCACATGAGCTTTGAGGCAAACTCTTCATTGTTGCCAAAGGTTTGCTGCAGGTTCACCACAACCAGTGAAGAGCAGCAAACTTGTGGCAAACATTTGTGACAAATCGTAAGCTCATTTGCATGTGAAAACAATGAGTGTCGAATTAGCGACAAGTTTGCCAGAACTCTAGACTTTTTGTAAGGGCACTTTTGACTTGTAGTGTGGCCACAAAAGGCCACAAAATGAAAATGTTAAGTCCCAAAAGACTATTTAAACCCTACTAGCTGGTGCAGAATGTTATTTGCATTTCAGTATGGTTGATGTCGTCGCATGGGGGACTGTGTGTTTGTTTCTACATAATCCACCACTATGACCTACTGTACCAGAGATATTAGCATTCACACATACAGTTATAATCACCCATCACACCATGACAACTCACCCCCAATTACCCCTGTGCAGTTCTGGGCTTTTATTAGTCTGAGGTGTGGTCATTATCTTGAGACTGCAGTCTGACTTTTGTTTATTCACATGGAGATATGACGCAGGACGGCCGAGAGAAAAGTTTGTCAGGGCCCTCCTGAGTGTACTGTGTGTGCCTCGGGCATAAGGCTCTCTGGTGTTGCTCAGACGGGACACGCCCTGACATGTTGATTTGCTGCAGCTCTCACAGTTGCCATTCTTTGTCCAGCACTGTGTAAACAAAAGCTGTAGAATCAGGTGCTGTGTCGCTGTGATTCAACCGAACGCTGATCAAATGTGTCCCCTTTGGCGCTGTTGAAGCCCATGTATAGACATATATAGCATGTTTAACTTCCTTTAAGGTCTCACAGGAAAGAAAAATCACAAATGAGATCTCTTTTATGCATCAATTTTTTCTCCAAGATGCTGATGAGATTAAATTGAGACTTTTGCTTCAGTCTTCTGCTTCTCAGATGTTTCTCCTGAGAAAAAAGACTTCAGGAATCTTGCACGTGTCTCCTCAAGAGTTTCAGAGATATCAACGATATTATTACATCAAACTGTGCTCAGATTTGCCAAAAAGCCTCATCATTTATCGTCAAAGTTCCCCAAGACCAAATGATCAGAGATATGCTGGAAATATTCATCTTTATAGCTCTTTATCTTTAATGTATGTCAACAATTATCAAATTAGTTTCAGTTGTTACATGTTTTAAAGAATTTGAGGAGAAACATCTATCATTCAAAAAAATATCTTTTAGTCTATTTTTTATTTCAATTTCATACCAAAAGTCAATCAAATTCTATTGTGTCATTTTTAACAAAATTATATTAATAAAACTTAAAAATATTTTTTTTTGTTTTTTTTTTTATAGATTAATTTTTTATTATTATTTTTGTTCATTATTTTTATTATAATTTTTTTTTTTTTTTTTTAAATCCAATCCAATGGACCTCACTTTTCTCTGGTGTTTTTTAAGGTTTTCATAATTTGGTGCCAGCCAAATCACAAATAAATGTTCAATTAGATGCTGCTAAGTCACACAACGAGTGTTACATCACACATCCTTACTTAAACGACTTAAAAATGGCACAATACAGAAACAATGTGTTGTGTAATGAACACCAGAATTAACTAATAAAGCAATAACATAAACTGAAATGTTCTACTGGTTCTCATTTATGGCTGCATTTAGAGAATAAATGTGTGTGTGTGTGTGTGTGTGTGTGTGTGGGCGCGCGCGCGCGCGTGTGTCCGTCAACCCGTCCGTCCGGACATAACTGGGGTCTGAAAGGTTTAAACATCACCTTTTAGTCATTTAATTAGGGTGACATTCAACATTTGTGCTGACAACATTAAATTGAATTTAATAATGTATATTAAATATAAACGAATAAAACTAGAAAACACTATGTTGAATAAAAGAGTTGAAATATAGTGATAAATAGCAGCAATAAACAAAATATTTTAATTCCAAAAAGATGACACTGTCCCTTTAAGGCTGCGCAGAGGCTCGAGGGAATCATGTATGTGAACTAGTTCAATTAGATGAAGCGACTGAACGAACCGAGTCACTAAAATGAGTCAAAGTTCCCAGCTAATTTTAAGTGATTTGTTTATGCTAACCGATTCATTTATAAAATATCTGAAAGAACCGATTCACTTAAATTATTTGGGTTTTCAAGCGCTATATATATGAGAGAACGGTTCCCAGATCTCTGAGATGTCTGTTATAGATTTTTTTTAATCAAATTTACATCTGCAAAGCATCTTAAAAAGCTCCGAAATATCAACACTCTAAATCATAAACGTCCCAAAGACATCTGCTGAATGTCTTATTGACATCCGAGAGGAAACGTCTGATAGACATATTGAAAATGAGCTAACAACGTAAACAATATGTCTTCCAGATGTAAACACAGACACCAAATAGATGTCTAAGTAATGTACGTGTGCTATCAGGGTTACGTGAGTGGGTTTGCTTTCGCTATATGATAAATATAGCATTTTGTGACTATACAGCACTCATCGCTGGATAATGTAATACGTAATTAGAAAAGCTGTTGTGAAAATAGCTGAGCTAGCTAGCTGTTGCTACTTTAGAAGTAGGATTGAAATCTATTTTGGTTGCTAGTAATATTGTTTAGTACTAACAAAGGATGCTCTCCTAAAGTATGGCTAGTAAACTCTTTCCTTAGTGTGTCAACTCTCCCCTAGTTCAACAATGACTGATCATTATTAGCTGATAACGAAAGCTAATAATGTGCACCAGATGACGTCTGCTGCTATTTTGGTGTGTTTTATTGGGCTGGTGTCATCCATCCAAAGGCCCAGGCTGTGATAAAGACCGTACTGACATGTAGTAGGGCATGTTTACCTCTATGGAGGTTTCTCCACTGTTTTAGGTGAATGGTTGATAAGTAAACTTGAGATGCATGCTGGTTTGTTTAGCACAAGGACTGTCTGATGGGGGTTACGAGAAGGTATTGTTGAAAACAGTGCGTGATGACATTGACAGTGTTTTCTATTTTGTTTTGGGCTAGTTATGCTGGCCATGATGCTGCAACCTCCACATTTTGCTAGTCTTATCAAATACATCGGTCCATTACTTTCCTAAGAATCCACGGGGTCACGGGAACCAGCAGAGACGACGAGACAACACAGTCTTTGATTAGCAGCAGACCGAAACACTGTCACTCATTTGATCAGTTTTTGACTGGGACTGTAATCCATGGCCTTTGCATTACTAGAATCTTTAAAACGCAGTTGTATTGATTTATTTGGGGTTTTCTGCAAAAAACGAATTAGGTAACGAACAAGAATAACATCAGATCATTTTAACTAGTGATGCACTAATGCGTTTACATTTATAAAATTATAAAATATATTTACATTAAGCATGACTGAATGATCAGGGTTTTTTATTTTTTTACATATATTAATCTGGGACATACTTTTATCCAAAACTACTTACAGTACAGTAATTTCAACGACATCTTATTTTACATTATGTGCATTTCCTTATATATATATATATATAAAATAATATTAACCTATAAATGCATTAAATATATATTTTATAAAATATTTTAAATTGTATTAAAATACATTCACAAATGTATTATTAATTTTATTAAATTATATTTTATAATACATATAAAACAATGTAAACTTATATAAATAGATTAAATATATATTTTATAAAATATATATATATTTTTTTGTTATTTATCATTTTTAATAATACAATATTTTAAGCGTTCCATATTTTTAAAGGCTCATAATTTTCATTCATATTCTAAGCAATCCAAATCATATTCATTTGCATATAAACAGTTAAAATTAAAACAGTTAGTTTTAGTTAACACACTACTAACACTGTTACACCATTAAGCATTTATACTCCATGCAATATTTATGTGATGTTTTCTTTGCAGAACGGGGGCTTAAGAATGTGCTATTGTTTTAAAGGATAAGCGAAATGTCACAGTGTTGAAACTTGGCGACTCTTGTGAAATCATCCTGCTAACAGATTGTGATGACTCATGCTTTCGGATGCTCAGACAGGGTCTTACTTTACCACCGGCCCACTAACAAAGGATATAGAGTCCATTGGTATACAGTATATTTAGGTTTAAAGACTAATTTAGGTTTAACTGTTATTGATATAATTAAGTTGGCTTGTGAGAGCCAACTTACTGAAATCCTACTTAAACTTATTATTATTCCGATTCTTATTCTTCCGTTACTTCTTCTTGCAGTGAAAATTTCGGTATCTAACTCCTCCTAGAGCTTTTAAGCTACAGGCACCAAACTCGGCACAGACCTTCAGACTAATCCCGAATAGTGTGCTATATCTTTTGTAACTGATCGGATTACGGTTTTCCCACAGCGGATGATCAAAAACTGGAAAAATCCCATTGATTTAACATTGCGGAATGTTCAGAAATTTAAATCTCAACTGACATTTTCACACACACAGACAAAAAGGGCCTGTCAGCCCTGCATCTCTCCCTCTCTCTCCCTCAGAGGATTTATTTTATCAAGCAGCCAAAAAGTAATGACCTAAAATCTTCATAGCCACACGCTAAAACATGCTAAAAACGTGCTAGCTTCATGCTAACACATGCTAGCATTGACTAGCGAAGTGCTAAAACAAGCTAAAAATGTGCTAGCATCATGCTAAAATCGCCTAGCGAAGTGCTAAAAAATGCTAAAAACGTGCTAGCATCATGCTAACACATGCTAGCATCGCCTAGCGACGTGCTAAAACATGCTAAAAACGTGCTAGCATCGCTTAGCGAAGTGTTAAAAAATGCTAAAAACGTGTTAGCATCATGCTTAACACATGCTTAGCATCGCCTAGCCGGCGTCTAAAAAATGCTAAAAGCGTCATAGCATCATGCTTAACACATGCTAACATTGCCTAGCGAAGTCTAAAACATGCTAAAACGTCTAGCATCATCTAACACATGCTAGCATCGCCTAGCGGCGTCAAAAATGCTAAAACGTCTAGCATCATGCTAACACATGCTAGCATGCCTAGCAAGTCGCTAAAACATGCTAAAAACGTCTTAGCATCATGCTTAACACATGCTTAGCATCGCCTAGCGAGCGTTAAAACATGCTAAAAGCGTGCTAATATCATGCTAACACATGCTAGCATCGCCTAGCAAAGTGTTAAAACATGCTACAAACGTGATAATATCATGCTTAACACATGCTTAGCATCGCCTAGCGAAGTGTTAAAAATGCTAAAACGTGCTAGCATCATGCTAACACATGCTAGCATCGCCTAGCAGTCTAAAATGCTAAAACGTCTAGCATCATGCTAACACATGCTAGCATCGCCTAGCATGCTAAACATGCTAAAATGCTAGCATCGCCTAGCAGTGCTAAAAAATGCTAGTATCTATCTATCTATCTATCTATCTAGCAACTAAGTTAAACTAAACTACTTTAAACTACAAACTACTTTAAATTTTAAACTAATTTAAACTTTAAACTCATTTAAACTATAAACTACTTTAAACTTCAAACTACTTTAAAATATAAACTACTTTAAACTAATTTAAAATTCAAACTACTTTAAACTTCTTCAAACTTTCTGGTCCAAACTTTCACAAGCCAACTTAAAGTTTGTCTCGACGAACTTTTTCTAGTTCCGATTCTTCTTCTTCTTCTTATTCTTCTTGCAGTGAAATATTTGGTATCTAACTCCTCCTAGAGCTTTTAAGCTACAGGCACCAAACTCGGCACAGACCTTCAGACTAATCCCGAATAGTGTGCTATATCTTTTCTAACTGATCGGACTTACGGTTTTCCTAAAAATGACGATCAAACTCGGAAAAAACTCCCATTGACTTAACATTGTGGAATGTTCAGAAATTTAAATCCCAACTGACATTTTCACACACACAGACAAAAAGGGCCTGTCAGCCCTGCATCTCTCCCTCTCTCTCTCCCTCAGAGGATTTCTTTTATCAAGCAGCCAAAAAGTAATGACCTAAAATCTTCATAGCCACATGCTAAAAACATGCTAGCTTCATAACACATGCTAGCATCGCCTAGCAAAGTGCAAAAACATGCTAAAAACCTGCTAGCATCATGCTAACACAAGCTAGCATCGCCTAGCGAAGTGCTAAGAAATGCTAAAAACGTGCTAGCATCATGCTAACACATGCTAGCATCGCCTAGCGAAGTGTTAAATGCTAAAAACGTGCTAACATCAGGCTAACACATGCTAGCATCGCCTAGCGAAGTGCTAAACATGCTAAAACGTGCTAGCATCATGCTAACAAATGCTAGCATAGCCTAGCGAAATGCTAAAACATGCTAAAAACGTGCTAGCATCGCCTAGCGAAGTGCAAAAAAATGCTAAAAACATGCTAGTATCGTGATAACACATGCTAGCATCACCTAGCGAAGTGCTAAAACATGCTAAAAACGTGCTAGCATCGCCTAGCGAAGTGCTAAAAAATGCTAAAAACGTGCTAGCATAATGCTAACACATGCTATCATCACCTAGCGAAGTGCTAAAAAATGCTAAAAGCGTGCTAGCATCATGCTAACACATGCTAGCATCGCCTAGCGAAGTGCTAAAACATGCTAAAAGCGTCTTAAGCATCATGCTTAACACATGCTAAGCATCGCCTAGTAAAGTGTTAAAACATGCAAAAGCGTGCATAGCATCATGCTAACACATGCTAGCATCGCCTAGCGAAGTCGCTAAAACATGCTAAAAGCGTTCTAAAGCATAATGCTTAAAACATGCTTAACATCGCCTAGCCGAAGTGCTTAAAACATGCTAAAAATGTGCTAGCGTCATGCTTAACACATGCTTAGCATTGCTCAGCAAGTGCTTAAAACATGCTAAAAACGTCGCTAGCATCATGCTTAACACATGCTAGCATTGCTCAGCCGAGTCGCTAAAACATGCTAAAAGCGTCTATAGCGTCATGCTAACACATGCTAAAAGCGTCTTAGCGTCATCATGCTAACACATGCTTAAGCATCGCCTCAGAGAAGTGCTAAAAATGCTAAAAACGTGCTAATATCATGCTAACACATGCTAGCATCGCCTAGCGAAGTGCTAAAAAATGCTAAAAACATGCTAGCATAATGCTAAAACATGCTAAAAACGTTCTAGCATAATGCTAAAACATGCTAACATCGCCCAGCGAAGTGCTAAAACATGCTAAAAATGTGCTAGCGTCATGCTAACACATGCTAGCATTGCTCAGCGAAGTGCTAAAACATGCTAAAAACGTGCTAGCGTCATGCTAACACATGCTAGCATCGCCCAGAGAAGTGCTAAAAAATGCTAAAAACGTGCTAATATCATGCTAACACATGCTAGCATCGCCTAGCGAAGTGCTAAAAAATGCTAAAAACGTGCTATTATAATGCTAACACATGCTATCATCACCTAGCGAAGTGCTAAAAATGCTAAAAGCGTCTAGCATCATCATGCTAACACATGCTAGCATCGCTCTAGCGAAGTCGTTAAAACATGCTTAAAAGCGTCTTAAGCATCATGCTTAACACATGCTAGCATCGCCTAGTAAAGTGTTAAAACATGCTAAAAGCGTGCTTAGCATCATGCTAACACATGCTAGCATCGCCTAGCGAAGTCTTAAAACATGCTAAAAGCGTTCTAGCATAATGCTTAACACATGCTTAACATCGCCTAGCGAAGTGCTTAAAACATGCTATAAAATGTGCTAGCATCATGCTTAACACATGCTTAGCATTGCTCAGCCAGTGCTTAAAACATGCTAAAAACGTGCTAGCGTCATGCTAACACATGCTAGCATCGCCCAGAGAAGTGCTAAAAAATGCTAAAAACGTGCTAATATCATGCTAACACATGCTAGCATCGCCTAGCGAAGTGTTAAAACATGCTAAAAACGTGCTAATATCATGCTAACACATGCTAGCATCGCCTAGCAAAGTGCTAAAAAATGCTACAAACGTGCTAACATCATGCTAACACATGTTAGCATCGCCGAGCGAAGTGTTAAAAAATGCTAAAAACGTGCTAGCATCATGCTAACACATGCCTAGCGAATTGTTAAAACAAGCTAAAAATGTGCTAGCATCATGCTAACACATGCTAGCATCGCTTTTCAAGCAAAACATTTGGCATTGGTATGTTGATTGATAAAACAATAGATATACTTTTCTAAATGAAGACAAAAGGGATTGTTGCACATAGGGGTTGTCAGCTCTAAGTGGCACATGTCCATAGTTCATGTGCATAACTCTACCTGTGGTTACTCTGCATGGACACCTGTGTGAACTTGAGGTGAAGCAGATGCCAAAAGCAGAATTTGTTTGCAGATGCCACTTGCTTTGATGCATTGTTATCTAATGCAGTTTGTTAGCTGATGCAACTGTATACATTTATGATCCATTTTGAAAAGCAATTAATATATATATATATTGTTTTTGGAGAACAGACAAGTTCATGCAATGCATATAGGAAGGTTTCTGTTTAATCTAAGTGAAGGAACAGATCCTCTATCTGTGAGTGAGATATAAGCGGTGGTTAAATTGGGATTTGGGAGATGAGGGAACTATAAAATCTATAAATGGGGTTATGTTGCAACAGAGATGTTTTTGATCTTTGTGTTTTTAATTATGTTTTGCTGTGTTTTGATTAAAGTCACATCAGGGTAATTAGTGTTTGCTTTGTTGAAGTTTCTTTATTTCTTAAAGTTGATTCAACTTCTAAAAGTTTGAAGTAGTGACCTACACCCCCATTTAAGTTAGACCAACTATTTGGTCTCTTGGAGGGACATGATACATGATCTTATATCGAAATATACTGTAGATCTGCTTAAACATATTTTGTATTATATTATTTTCGAGAATATTGAAAATGATAGAGAGCTATACTTAAAAAAAGTTTATTGAACTTGATCATTAACATTTTTGATTTGGCTGAACTTTTTGTATTAAATCCAACTTGAATTGTTAAGTTGGTAAAACTAATTTAATTGAAGTTGAGCAAACTCAAAAATGCTTTGCAACCAACTGGTTACCTTTTTTAAGTTTACTCAACTTACAGTATATGCGTTCCTTTTTTTACAGTATATGCATTCCTTTTTTACAGTATATGCGTTCCCTTTTTTACAGTATACGCGTTCCCTTTTTTACAGTATACGCGTTCCCTTTTTTACAGTATACGCGTTCCCTTTTTTACAGTACATGCATTCATTTTTTTTTACAGTATATGCATTCCTTTTTTACAGTTTATGCATTCCCTTTTTTACAGTTTATGCATTCCTTTTTTTACAGTTTATGCATTCCCTTTTTTTTTACAGTTTATGCATTCCCTTTTTTACAGTATATGCATTCCCTTTTTTACAGTTTATGCATTCCTTTTTTTTTTTACAGTTTATGCATTCCCTTTTTTTTTTACAGTTTATGCATTCCTTTTTTACAGTATATGCATTCCCTTTTTTACAGTTTATGCATTCCCTTTTTTTTTACAGTATATGCATTCCCTTTTTTACAGTATATGCATTCCCTTTTTTTTACAGTTTATGCATTCCCTTTTTTTACAGTATATGCATTCCCTTTTTTACAGTATATGCATTCCTTTTTTTATAGTTTATGCATTCTCTTTTTTACAGTATATGCATTTCCTTTTTTTTTTTACAGTTTATGCATTCCCTTTTTTTACAGTATATGCATTCCCTTTTTTACAGTATATGCATTCCTTTTTTTATAGTTTATGCATTCTCTTTTTTACAGTTTATGCATTCCCTTTTTTTACAGTATATGCATTCTCTTTTTTACAGTATATGCATTTCCTTTTTTTTTTTACAGTATATGCATTCCCTTTTTTTACAGTATATGCATTCCTTTTTTTATAGTTTATGCATTCTCTTTTTTACAGTATATGCATTTCCTTTTTTTTTTACAGTATATGCATTCCTTTTTTTTTACAGTATATGCATTCCCTTTTTTACAGTATATGCATTCCCTTTTTTTACAGTATATGCATTCCTTTTTTTTTTTACAGTATATGCATTCCCTTTTTTACAGTATATGCATTCCTTTTTTTTACAGTATATGCATTCCCTTTTTTACAGTATATGCATTCCTTTTTTTTACAGTATATGCATTCCTAACCAAATATACAGATTTGTCTATCATTATTTATGTAAGTCATTATTCAACTTAATTGTGAAAATACATAATTACATGGAAAATTTGGTTTAGTAAATGACAAAAAAAATTAAGAATGATTTCACATGTATTTGATGACAGACGACAGCTGGGACAAGTTAGCTTCTTGCCTGTTGGGAGCCATCCAGTTTAAAAGTAAATGCGAATTGTATTTAAGGTGGAAACAAACACCTTCTGCACGACTACCTTTAACTCAAATTGTCATTCTGATAATATAATTGTTAATGAAAAATGTGCATTAAATTATAAGAGTTTAAAATTTTTCACTGTCGCGTGAAGAAGCATTTTCACTGTAGTGAATCCCACTGTATATTTGCAAATCACTACTGCATATCAGTGGTGAGCAGATGATTCCATGTTACGTGATTTCTGTGTATCAGAGATTGGACCACGGCGCAATACAGAAGCGGAACGCCTCTACAATTGCTTGAAATATTTCTGAACAAGTACACTCACTAAACAGAGACAGAATGTGTCAAGGGGATCAAACAGAAAATACATTGGAGAATACAATACATGGGATGGATTGACAAACAAGCATTTCTTTTCTTTTTGGAATCGAAGGTGCCGGAAAGCCATTCCGGACTGTACCGGCCCAATTTACCCCTGGATATAAGGGATACTCTGTAGACATCTGACAGGACAGCTTCCTCTGTGAGCACGAGTTTCACCTGAGTCGGCTTTATACCTGCTCAAAATAACCCCGTCTGGCTCGGCCACACCTCATGACTCACCCCCACGTGAAGAACACACTCACACAAACCACACACCTACATCTTTATGCGCCACTTTAAGCACAGTTCAAATGATCAGTCAAAAGTTTGGACACATTTGAATGAATTTGTTTTCATGCTCTTAAAATCTTTTTATCTACAATCTTATGCTAAAATGCTTCAAATTAGTTGTGTAGACAAATATAGATTGTGGCTATCCTTACCAATATAAAAACATTCATTCTTTGTTTATTTGTATTTTTAATGGATGAGTTGGAGTTTACTATGAAGGAAAAGCAGCCATCTAGTGTCCAGCATACAAGGGAACTCCTTTATTATTGAGTGTGTTTACATGCACACCAACAGTAGCTGCTGAGAACTACCAAAAATCAGCTTATTAAAAATATATTAGTGGCGATCCGTTTTTGCTTAATCTGTTTACAGGGATGGATTATGACTTGCAAAAGCCCTAGGGCCATTTACCTCCAAGGGCCCCACTCCACCCTAAAAGTTGAGGGGGAGTGTTCATGCCCAAAAGTGTTTTCAAGTGGGGTGATCGCTAGATTGCGCAGCCTTAAAGCCAAGGGCCCCTGGGCACTGGCCCCAATGGCCTGTTTGGTAATCCGTCCCAGTCTGTTTATAACTTACCCCGATAAAGAAACACTGTTTAAAGCATTTACATGCCCTTAATATATATAAGAAATAAGAATATAAGATTGTTCTACATCTTATTTTTTCTAAGATAGATTTTAGGGGGGTTTAGTGGGTTGCACTTTGGTATAATTTTAAAATATATGATTTATTATGTTCATAAATTACTAAGCATTTTTTTCTGATATATGGCAGTAGATGCAAAACACATATTTGAACATATCAAACATGACAGGTTGAAATTTTATTCATTTCTTGCCATCTGTTTTTATAAATGATCACTTTTCTGTGTCAGTTTAATCTTTTTAGTACAACAAATCCCAAAAAAAATCAAAAAACTTTTTTAAACTTTATATAAACCCCCTAGTGAGCAACCCAAATCTGACGGTTTCCAAGAAAACTCCATACAATCCTTAGGTAGATGAGGGAGAAACCTTGGAGGAGGAGGAAAGCTTCTGCGCACTAGGACCACATTCACGCTCTTGTTAATGTGGCAATAAATGGTAAAGAATACAATGTTGTGTAAGTACTGTCTCGGTCGACCTCGGGCACACTGTTCATGTTGACACTTCCTGAAGGGGATTTTTTAGGAGGGGTAGAGCCAGGCGAGAGAAAGGCCCTGGATGACTAACTCCCCTGGAAAGTACACAGAGCTCTGGGAGGGATAGCGGGGGCCGGATCACAGGTGTGGCAGGAAGCTGAGGTTGGAAGTATCTGTGCCGGGTATGAGGAATGGTTTAGGATGGTGTTTACTAATGGAGGCTACAGCTGGGAATCTTTGGATCTTATTTACACTAAAAATCTGTGCATGCCACATCAGGATGTATTTGGAGAACTTCCTGAACTTTTATGAGGTTCCACAGTGAGCGTTTGGTCAGCACATATTATTAATTATATCTTAGGGAGTGTACACAGTTAAAAACATTTTAGGGCCACACATTTTTGTCTGCATTGTTAATAAAAGCAGCTGAACTAACAACGACTTGAGTAGTCTTGACCTTAGAAAATGAAATAGAACTTTTTAAAAGAATAGTTTACATAAAGATAAAAACCTACTCTTAAATCATTCCAAACCTGTATGAAATTCTGGCTTTTGTGGAAAGTTCATACTGACTTTTCCAACAATAATGTCTACGGATTGCATCAATGACACCAAAACACCATTGGGTCTAACTAAATGTAATATGCCGATGTCACGGTAGCCAGCTGGTAAGTTATAGTTGTGCACTGTGTAAACCTCACTCTCCTGGCCGCTCTAGCGACGAGGCTAGAAGCCATGGTTTTTCAAGCATTCTTGCTAGCACATACGACTCCCATGCCAGGGAATGCCGGTTCAAATGCTGCTCAGCCGGGTCGAGAACGACAGGTGAAACTGGTGCCGTGACCCAGATGGGAGTGAGGTTTAGCGGGGTGAGTGTAATGGTAGCTAGCTGGTACGTGATAGCTGTGCAGTGTGTAAACCTCACTCTTTTGGCCTTAAGAGATGTACTAGCGACCGAGGCTAGTGTCCATGGCTTTTTAAGCCTCTTTGCTAGCTCGTCCGATTCCTATGCCGGGGATCACCCGTTCGAATCCCGCTCAGGGCGGGTCGAGTAGGACCTGTAGCACTGAGCTTAAATATACAAAATTCTTGAGAGATTTTAGCACTACAGCAGAGGGGAAGATGTTCAGTGAATAAAGACTTAGGGGCTGTTCAGACCGAACACGTTCTTGCACTAAAAATGCAACATAGTCACATTGCTATTTCTTGGTGACATAAACACTAGAGGCGTAGCAACAACAACGATGACTTCTGTTCGCTTTAACACAAATCACGAGTAAAATGGCAGATTATCAGCACGTACTTTTGTACCACTTTCCTCACACAGTGCTATCTTGTAAGGCGATATTTTTTAATGTTTGTATTAAATAACCAGCTACATTTTCAAGTTTGTTCGAGCACATTCAACTGATAGAGGGTGCTGCTCATTTCTGAAATTGTGTGTCCTCATTTCCTTTCCTTGCTTCCTTTCCTTGCATCCTCTGCATCCGATGCGAGTCCTGAAGAGCAGAACCTGAACCTGCAAAACCTCATCTGTTTGGGAGAACTTTTAACTCACTTTTAGCGCCACTCAGTGGACATTTCACCTAAGAACTGCCGCAATACGTGTAATGAACCACGTAATATATTTTAGCAAAATGTTACCATGCAGTTACGTTATTTTCATGAGATCAGGCTGAAAAAAATGCTAGGCATGACACAACTTATAGAACATAGCGCGTTTTTAAAAGACTTGACACATTGTGATGATCAAAGACATCCATCTAGTGCATATTTACAAAGAAAAGCTATTTTATAATAGTGTGGATGGACGCAACACACGCATTTGTTGTAAACAGCCACTTAAACTTTGGTTCTTCACTCAAAGCTGTGGTATTCTACTCCGCAATTCAAAAGAATTGGAATATAGTACACAAGTCAAATTAGTTGCTTTTATAGTGTCTTTTTTGGAGCTTAACAGCCCCTGATAAATGTTTTTTTTTTTTTTTTTTATTGTATGGAAAAGAGCAGCGTGAACTCACTTCAAAGTTTCTCCATTGTGTTTCAGGGAAGAAAGAAAGTCATACAGGTTTGGACTGACATGAGGGTGAGTAAATAAAGACATATTTTTTGTTTCAGGTTGAACTATCCCTTTAACTTCTATTATAATTCCAGCAAAGGCATTCAAAGGTAACATCTTTCAATTTGGGCAAATTTACTGTAGACAGCATGGCTAAAAAAGATTTTTTAGAATGGGGCAGTCCAATAATGGCTGTGATTAAAACGGTCTGTTTATTCTTCTGAAGGATTTGGGTGACACACATTTTCCATGAGGGCCAGCTCATTGGGTCATCCTTCTTGCCCTCTATAGAGACAGGACTACCTCTGCCCCTCCTTCTTGGAAACAGCTGTGAGCCGAGAGAAAAAGGAGAGCAATAAAGTCGAGGGCTGGGTGTATTTATTTACTTTTGGTCTGAATTACCAGCAGTGCTAAGTTTCTCTTCCCACTAACACATAACCATGAGAAGTCCCCGAGTCCAGCACACAACAATAAACACAACCACAATATCAGTGTTTGCCTGCAGCTGTACGGCTGTACCATGAGCGCTCCAGCTTACCTGAGAAATAATTTTCCTGAGAATATTTCAGCAATCATCATGGCATTCTTCTGAGTTGGTTCTTTTCAGTAACATGGCCAAACGGGTTAGCGAATTAGTCTGAAATCGACAGAATCATTTGAAGAGGTTTCTCACTCAGTACAACAGTATCGGGATACATAAAGGGAAAGTTCAACCAAAAATGAAAATTCTCTCATTATTTACTCACCCTTATGCCTTCCCAGTATGCCTTTCTTTCTTCTGGAGAACACAAATGAAGATTTTTAGAGAATATCTCAGCTCTGTAGGTCCATACAATGCAAGTGAATGGTGACCAGAACTCAGAAGGTCCAAAAAGGAGATAAAGGCAACATAGAAGTAATCTGTATGACTCCAGTGGTTTAATCCATGTCTTCTGAAGCGATATGATATGTGTGGGTGAGAAATAGACAAATATTTAAGTCCTTTTTTACTATAACATTTTGACCATCCTTGACCAGTAGGTGGCTGAATATGAAAGCAAAAGTCACTTCCACACCAGAATGTGAAAGTGTAGATTTACAAAAAAAAAAATACAAAATCTTTAAAAATAATGTTACTCCTTTAATATTCAGAATATAGCATTTATTTACTTATTATTATTATACACTTTGGGACCACAATAAAACAGATTTTCATTAATGGGGACCTTTAGTGCGGTTGTGCATTAATCAACAATTTATGCATTTTAATGGTTTTCAAAACGGGTCAAAAATGACCCGAAGAGGGCGGCCTGGGTAGCTCAGCGAGTAAAGACACTGACTACCACCCCTGGAGTCATGAGTTCAAATCCAGGGTGTGCTGAATGACTCCAGCCAGGTCTCCTAAGCAACCCAATTGGCCCGGTTGCTAGGGAATCACATGGGGTAACCTCCTTGTGGTTGCTATAATGCGGTTCGCTCTCGGTGGATGCCTCGGTGGATGCGTGTGGATGCCTCGGAGAATAGCGTGAAGCCTCCACATATGCTACGTCTCCGCGGTAACGTGCTCAACAAGCCACGTGATAAGATGCGTGGGTTGACGGTCTCAGATGCGGAGGCAACTGAGATTCGTCCTCAAGATACTTGCGTTCTGCTCTATTCGTTGCGGCGTGTCTTGCTTTTTTTTTTAAAGCAAGATCAGGTTCAGTCTGAATGGCCTCATGATTTAGCCAACAGTTACATGAATGCTACACATAGTTAAAACTGCTTGTCTTTAATGAACCAGAATTTAATGCTTTGGTGTTGTCTTGGCAAAAATAATTCTCTGGAGCTAGACAAGCACCAATGGAAATTCATAAGTGTAAGCCGGTTTATTTGTCACAGTTGCCTCTATACGGAAGTAGAACGGCAGAAATAACTATTGTGCTTCTGTTCTTAAACGGCAGATTCATCAGTCTGGTGTGTTTATTCCATTACACAACGAAAATGAATCCTAGAGAACAGACCTGTAGTGCAGATGTTTTCTGAGTTAAATTAATTTTTAGTTTTTTTTTTTTAAACCTAAGCATGCAATGAAAGATACTGTAGATCAGAAGGAAAAAAGAGAAAAAAATGTGTTGTGCAATGCACCATCAATGTAGGGTGCCTGAAATTTTGGGTACTTTTGACATTTTGCAATGCATGTTCCGGGTCCAATACAAAGGTAGCTCAATTGACAGGATTTGTGGAAGAATTGCTCAATTAAAAAAAGCACATATATTTTCTTTCCAGCGCACTTACACTGGAAGTACATTAGGCAAAACTGTAAGTGCTAAAATACACACACTCTGTTTTCAGAGCACACTGTACCTTTTTTTTTTAAATGATATCAAATTGCTACAGTAAAAACTGTTCATTTTTTAACTGGTAGTAACCTTACTTTATTAGCTGAAAATTATATTTTATTTAACAAGACAATATATAATTGTGACTGTAATCGTACCGAAAAATTATTAAAGGGATAGTTCACCTAAAAATGAAAATTCTCTCATCATTTACTCACCCTCATGCCAACCCAGATGTGTATGACTTTCTTTCATCTGCAGAACACAATCGAAGATATTTAGAAGAATATCTCAGCTCTGTAGGTCCATACAATGCAAGCGAATGGTGGTCAGAACTTTGAAGCTCCAAAAAGGACATAAAGGCAGTATAAAAGTAATCCCTTAGACTCCAGTGTTTTTATCCATGTCTTCTGAAGCTTTATGATAGGTGTGGGTGAGAAACAGATCAATATTTAAGTCCTTGTTTACCATAAATGCTCCTCCCTGCTTTGTCAATCTCCACTTTCACTTTCTTCTTCATGTGTTTTTGGTCATTCACATTCTTCATGCATATCGCCACCTACTGGACAGAGAGAAGAATTTAATGTAAAAAAGGACTAAATATTGATCTATTTCTCAATAATAAACTATTGTTAAAATTACTGTGCATAATCACATTTGATTATATTTTACTGAAATATTATTGTTTCTTATTGATTTCTGATATGCTATGTTCATTGGGGTGTTTTGTGCTACATTTTATGTTATTTAGTTCGTGTTTATTGCATTATTTTCATGTCATGTCAATAGAGCTTAATTGAAATTTTTTTATTGAAACGGCAACACTCCTTTAAAGGAATATTTTGGGTTCAATACAATTCAAGCTCAATCGGCAGCATTTGTGGCATGATGTAAAAAAAATAAAAGCAACAAATCATGGTATCAGTGAGGCACTTAAAATGGACGTGAATGGGGCCAATTTTTGGAGGGATTAAAGGCAGAAATGTGAAGCTTATAATTTTATAAAACATACATGAATTCTTCTGTTTACTTGTATAATCTGAGATGTAAAGATGTTTAAATCATAATTTACCAGGATTACAGGGTTTACATGTTAGGTCGTCATGGCAACAAATTTGTAAAATTGAATATAACTTTGAACAGAAAGAGTTAGTAAGTGATTTTAACACTAAAATCACACCAAAATCAACACACATATTGTTTGTCTTGTGGCTATACTTTTGAAACAGTGATCATTTGAATGTTTACGGATTGGCCCCACAATAATTGCTTCAATGGAAACTCCCATTATTTTGCTGTTTTTAATGAAAAGGAAGGACGAGTCGAAATACATTTTTGTGGTAATCAACATTATTCTACAATTGCTGTTGCTTGAGCTTGACTTCCACTGAACCCAGTATATTTATTTAAGAAAATATGTTGCTATGAAAAGAAACTGTTAGTTCGTTATTTGCTTAGTAAGTTAGTTGGTGGTAAGCGTCTGCCTGATCATGTGATTAGTTGCCATTTAGCATGTACGGATATCAACCTAACTTCCTAATCAAACACATTGGGCTACCAACACCCTCATTCATGAATATCGGAAAGCTTGTGTGAGACGAGTACATCTGCATATTTGTACCTTGAGTTGCCTCTTTTACTAGAGTTGAAGTGTTCGTGGCATGGACATTGGCATGGAGGTTATTCACGTTTGGAGAGTCTTTTAGAGGCCGCGGTTGAGCAACACTTTCTGTGACCTCCTGTGACTTACTTCACTTCTTATAAAACAGGAAAACATACAAAATATATGATGAACAATAAACAAAATCCATAAATGACTAATGTACATGGAATGTGCTTGTAGTTGCATGTTAGAGCTTCCTATCATTACTTGGATTTGTTTATTTGTTTGTTGTTTTACCCAAGTAAATTTACAAATGTCTTGCTATTGTATTGTTTATTCACTGGGTCCCTCAATGTTAATATATCTGGTCATTTATGTGTCATTTTAAATTAAAATACTAAGTGGAAATTTATTAAGAAATACACCAATTGTTCTGTCATAATTTCCTCACCCTCATGCCATCCCAGATGTATGACTTTCTTTCTTCAGCAGAACAAAAATAAAGATTTTTAGAGAATATTTCAGCTCTTTAGGTCTATACAATGCAAGTAAATGGTGACCAGAACTTTAAGGCTCCAAAAAGCACATAAAGGCAGCATAAAAGTAATCCATTCGACTCCAGTGGTTAAATCCATGTCTTCTGAAGTGATATGATAGGTGTAGGTTTGAGAAACAGAGCCTTAAGTCATTTTGAAATAAATTACTATTAAATACATTCTACCTTAAATAATGACAAAAGCATATTGTTGTTATGTTAAGAGGCAGAATTCCAAAGGCACTGCATAATAGGAATGATCCCGCTACGGTCACAGTTATTGCTTTCTTTGAAGTTTTTTGGGGTTCTTCTTCTACCATACATTGACAGAAACACTGCTGTGCATCACCTATTAAACAACCTGTACTGACTGCTGTAAAGCTGATGCAACTCCATAGCAGAGATGTGCGGCGTAGAACTTGAGGTGATTCAACTGCTGGCAACAAGTCAATAGAAACTCTTTATTATGAGCCTATAAGCTCAGAACGCTCTGATTATTTACCAACTGAACAATAGTGCTCAACAACAGCTAAAATGATTGCCTAAACTTCACTGGCCTACTATCAGACTTGAGCTTTAAGTCAATATTAAAATGTTAACTTTTAAATACACAGTCATGGTCTCATATGCACAATTCATCAGTGCATTATTAGGGAAAAATTGATGGCAAATAATGTCAATCTTCAAAATCCACACAAATGAGGACACTGTAAGTACAGTAGTGCAACCTTTCTAAAATCTTTCATGGATGGATTTGCCACTGCTCTCTCACTTTTGGGGTCCTTACTACACATACAGCCATTGAGGAACACAGATTGAACAAAACAATAGGGTGCAACGGGGCTAAATGCCCCCCTTAAGGAAAAGTTGCTTTTTGGGGGTCACGAAAGTGTATCAAGATAAAAAGAATATATATGTTTTACTGAATATTAATGGAGCAATATCATTTGTGTAAAAAACAAAAATAAACATTAATTGAAGGTTGTTTTAATTTTGAATATATATATATATATATATATATATATTTTAAAAATGTGGTGAGGTGGCCTTTTGCCCCACATTTGGAGTAAAATGCCCACAGAGGGTTATAGTCATACAGTGTAGATATAGGGGCAACAGTTACATGGCAAAATGTGTAAATTTGGTTACAAATGTGTTACTTTTGAGATGGCAATGTTATTTTTTAATTTTAAGTAACAAATGAAGAAAATTTTTATTTTTTATTTTTAACCCCAATTACCATCTTTTCACAGTTATTGAAAAACTTTAGATTTTGTCACCTTCAGTTTTCCCCCCAAAATAATTGATAATTCCAGAGATTCTCATTAGCTACCTCATTTGCCACATTTCTAAATGAATTAAATGTTAGCAATTATCACATAATCAAACTTAAACATTGCACGCAATGTCCTCATGGATCAGGAAAATGTTGCTGTGCATAGTGACAAAATGGTGTTTAGGATAGTGCCGTGGTAGTTTTTGAAAATGAAATCAAAAGTGCCTTTTACCCTATGCTGTTTGAATGTTTAATCCGTTATTTGCTCAGATGAGGGATTTATTTCCATATCCTTACTTTGATTCTGGAGCACGTGCTTTTCCACCCACCCGATACTTTTCCACGGCAGCTGCATGCTGCATGATGCAAACTCCTCTAGCGCAGCTGAGATCTGGTAATGGAAACTGCGACACTGCAGCCACTTCAAACACATGCCAAGATGAAAGCCCTGAGAGCGAAAAGAGGATCAAATCATGTGTTTTATCTCATTATCTCAATCTCAATATATCATTCAGAACTATTGCAATAATCTTGCTTTTTCTCTCACCATCAGCATGTTTCAGGAATCTGTCTGAAGACTGATTATTTTTGCAATTCTGTTTGTTGACACTAGTGGTCAGTGTTGAGTGTAATCTGATTACAAAGTCATTAGTTACTGTGATTTACTCTTTAGTTACAATTTATAATTACAATTAAAATTCTTGCAATCAGATTACAGTTACTGACTTTCAAGCGAGTTAATTAATTTTTAGTACATTACTTTGGTGACACATCTTTCTAAACTAATATTATCTTTGCATAATTCAGTTAACATGAATTTTGTTCATATGTATGATTGTTTTGTGTTTTTGTGACACAGGGACGGCTTTAAAACCCAGCTGACACCTCTGCCAACCAGTCGTTTCTGTGCTGAACTGAATGAAACCGCAAGCAGTAATCTACAATGGCTAGTGCCCAGGGCTGGACTGGTAATCTGGCATACCGGGCATTTTCCCGGTGGGCCGACAGTCTTTGGGGCCAATCAGGGGAGGACTGGCCATCGAGAGAACCGAGCGGTCCGGTGGGTCGGCCGCTAAGCGTGCTGAATGGGTCGAGATAAGCTCAAATGAGCCACCGCGTTATACAGAGCGGACAACAAAATGGTGCTACGATATGCACAAAAGAACAGTGAACACCCCCAACACCCCAACAAGTTTTTGGGCCAGTTGCCATGAAAAACCCCGGACAGATTTCTCTTCCCAGTCCAGCCCTGCCAGTGCCCACCATCACGAATAGACGAATTGAAGAGTTCTGGATGAACAATATCAAACTTAACAGTAAAGTTATTTGTAAAGGGATTAATTTACCCCCATGAAGTAAATTATGCCAATTAAGTAATCTGATTACAATTTTAGAAAAGTAATTAGTTATTTGTAGTGGATTACTATTTCCAAGTAACGTACCGAACACTGCCAGTGATTCAGATATTAAAAAAAATACGTTTTAAAAGAAGTAAAAAAAGAAATTCAGTTCAACCCATTAATAAATGATGTTGGATTAAAGTTCCTTTGTTCTATTGAGTGAATTGAACGGTAAAGTGTGCAATATGTGTATTGGTAGCATGGCACCAAACTGAACTGTAAAAATAACTTGATTTTTACATTTTCTGAAGTAAATGTGAGTGAAGCTTGTTTGTGCAAAAGGCATCTTCGTAATGCTAACATATTGGGGATGGTTGCTCATGTTGTTAAAGGTTGCACTGTAAGTCTATGAGATTTGCCCCGTTTCATCTTCCACCTACTGAAAATCATCATTTTGATCGCTCAGAAAAGTAATAGCACACCTTTCATCAACTAGCTGCATGATTTGAGATATCAATCATTTCTGTAGCACTTACGGTGTTACGGGTTAGGTACATGGCAAATTTAATAAATACGTTTAGGGTGTTGTTTAGACAAAAGGTTGGCTGAAAGGAACTCAGACTTTTGTATCCTTGAGCAAGCCAATTCAGATTACTCCCTGTGTTAAATGTACAGTATGTATCATTGAATAAAAGTGTCTGCAAAAAGAACGACTTATTAATGTTGTTGGGGATCAATGGGGCGATGGTCTTTATCTCAGTGGGCTTCATTAAGACCTGACAGGGAGGAAACAACACATATGTGGTTATGTGGGCCACATAACCACAAACTGTCCTGAAGAAGGAACTTTCTCCCAAGTGAGCTGATAAACATGATTCTGATGGAAATTTTGTGTGACTCAACTCAATAGAGGAAGACATTTGTCAGGGGTCTAAACCACAATATCCTGAGCATACAGCCACTCTTCAACACAGAGGTTTAGCTGCGTACAGCAGACACCCAAAACACACTTCGCCTGTGTGTGCTCTTCCCATGAAGCCTGCACATTTTCTGAAAGATGTGGTTTCACACTGAGGGGAAACCGGCGAGGAACAGAAAGCCAACGTGCTGTTTGGGAACCTAACACCCCTATCCCTAAAATAGGAATGAGTTTCAGCACATGTAACTGCACACAAGCTCTCTAACAATTGACAATATTCAGATGAAGTGTCTGATGTATTGTGAGATTAAGGGGAATTTTACTCTAATCCTCATAAGTACTTCCTCATACCAATGGCGTTTGCAAAAACAAAGCCGTAAAGAATTGTTTTTTGATTTGGGGGAAAACAAAGAATGGTGTTTGTGACTTTTCTGCTCAGAAAAATAATGCACAAGATGATATCTTCTTCCAGGTTCGATCGGTTTGTATCTCTTAAACAGCCTTTGTGTTGAACAGGTCCCTGTCATTCATTGAGATGAGGAAATGATGATTGACAGGAAACTCTCAACCAAGTGAGTTGGCAAGTTTATGTTATTGCCTTTTGCACTAGGACATCCATCAGCAATAAGTGATGTAATTAACAACACATTCATATTTTTATATTGCCATGTTGATTATTTATCAGTTTCAATGCTGAATGCTTATAGAGACAATATGTTTGGCTTAAGTAAGCACTAAAGGTTTGGTGAAGATAATTCCAGATTATTTGATTCTTTTAGTTTAAAGAAAACAGCCTAGTCAGACTGGCCAGTTAGCTGTTTTTAGAAAGCCTTTGGGCACTTGCGTGCTTTCTGACTTTCCACTTGCTTGCTTTATTTAGTTACTGTAGTTCCTTGCTTTATTTTACTTCACTTACTTGCTTAACTTACATAACTTGTTTTACTTCCTTGTTTAAATTACATAACTTGCTTTACTCTTGCTTGCATAACTGTGTTAGCCTACTTGCTATGCTAGCCACACACACCTGCTTAAAAATAACACAAACAAATATCAGATTATCGCCATAAAAAATGTCCTATACAACCTTATGTGCTTTAATGTGATTATAAAATATGTGTTTTATCTAAGATGTGGTTTTGTGCTTAAGAATTATAATGGCCTCTTAAATAAACAGGTCATTGGTGAAACAGCATTGTGCTCATTAAAGGGGTAGTTCACCAAAAATGAAAATTCTTTCATCACTCACTTTCATGCCATCCTAGATGTATGTCTTTCTTTCTTCTGCAGAACACAAATGAAGAGCTCTGGAAGTTCATACAGTGCAAGTGAATGGTGACTAAAATTTTTAAGCTCCAAAAGCACATAAAGGCAGCATAAAAGCAATCCACAAGACTCCAGTGGTTTAATCCATGTCTTCAGAAGCAATCCAGTTGGTTTTGATCAGCAGCAGTCTCTTTGGCGATCATGATTTCAAGCTTGATTACACTTACTAGCACCAACTAGTGCTCTGCGCATGCATCAAGATATAGGATGTGCGATCAAGCTTGAAATCATGATTGTGACTACAGACTGCAATAGCAAGGTGTGAAAGTGAAAAAGGAGTTACACTTTGGTCTGTTCTCACCCAAAATCAATTATATCGCTTCAGAAGATGTGGATTAAACTGGTTGAGTCATATGGATTACTTTTATTATGCCTTGATTTTCTTTTCAGGTTTTGGTCACCATTCACTTGCATTGTGAGGACCAACAGAGCTGAGATATTCTTCTGAAAATCTTCATTTGTGTTCTGCAGAAGACATTCATACACATCTTTGCTAATATACACCATTTTTTGCTAATATGGTTGGTTACATAAAATACTGGAACTTCTTAAATGTGCAATTAATGGTACAAGTAGCGGACAAACCGTCTGCATTTCAGTGTAGTTGGGAGCTTGTTGATGTAATAATGAATGCAATGTTGCTGAGCAATACCTTTGCATTTACACTTTAATGAGTAAAGGACAATCACAAAATATCTGACGTTTGAAATTGCTCAAATAAATGCAAAGAAAAATTTTCTGGGGCTCAATTTCATTGGAGAGAAGCCACGACGCCTCCAACTCCACTAACTGTAAGTTGTATTGTAGTTTTATATTGTGTGTCATTTTGTTAATAGTAATTATCAATAGCCTGATAGTGCACATACATCACCCAGACGTTTGTTTACATCTGGAAGACATCTATTAGACGTTTCCTCTCGGATGTCAATATTCAGCCGACAATATTTAAACAGACATCTCAGATGTAGGCTTCGTGTGCTATCTGGATATTTGCTTAAAGGGACAGTTCATACCTACATAGCTGAGATATTCTTCTAAAAATCTTAATTTGTGTTCTGCTGAAGAAAGTAAGTCAGACACATCTGGGATGACATGAGGGTGAGTAAATGATCTAAGAATTTTTATTTTTGGGTGATCTATCCCATTAATAATATAATTTGAGCAACCTTGTAGTGATGTTAACTAATGGTCGACTGATATGGGTTTTTAAATGGCTGATGATAATGGGTGATACAATGCCGATATATCACAGAATTTAATATAGAAAACAACAAACATAAAATTGCTAAAAATAATGATAATTATTTGGCACTATATTTACTCAATTTCACAGAAAACTAAAAAATATGCATTTTAAATGGTTGATAGCAGTCTCTTCAGATTTCTGTTTAGTCATCAAATGTTAGTAATTTATTTGCACATTAATTAATTGTTAATATATTAGGAAGAAGGAAATAACAGTTCACACAGTAGTCCAGCAACCATGGAGGCATGTCCATTGTACATACGGTGCATAGTGAATAAGACATTTAATATAGCACCCATGAAGGGCTTTTACATCAGGCTTCTTCCGAAAATGTTGGCAGCTGACTTGCTACCTTTCTGCCTAATCAGTTAATGGCTTAACTGATCGCTGTTTTGAACGAATGCAACTCTTAGGGAAACTGATCTCTGAACAGTTTGAAAAGCACCTTATTTTCATCCTACCTCTGTATACAGGCCCAGAGGCAGCATTATCCTGGTTATGGATGCAGCCTTTAAGTTGTGCTCGTGCGGATCCAGCACAAGTCTCAATTTCCAGACAGTTTAAACGGTCTGGATCGCATGCTTCAATTGTTACGGAGTCACCGTCATGATTTGCGAATGAGAGGAAATTTCGGAGAACGCGCTTCAGAGGAAGATATTAGAGGAGGGCTCGATGGGAAGATCTGCTTATTTGCAAATGTATATAATACAAGTTTTATTGATATTTGCCTTTTATCATTAGAAACGTTACAGGGAACTGCTGAGGACAGGCTGATAGAATATGTGCTTCTGAGGAAGATTTATGAGCGCTCCTCAGGGTGCTGGATCTGCTGAAGTTTTGTGAGGTTTGTTTATTACATCTGTTTAAAGAGCAACATACAGGTTGGACACCCCTATATAGCATAGTGTATGTTGATGATAAAACAACTACATTTTCTGAACTGGAGTAATATATATTTAGCCATTAACGATATTTTGAGATAAATTGTGATAAAATAACTTCCGCTTCTATAAAGCACTAACCGGAAGTGACGATGGGCGAGGGAGTCTGGTCAAGTTCAAGCTCAGGTTACAATGGATCCGAATGAAGAAACCGAGTTCTCCGGTGTGGACGAACATGCCTATGATGGCCCACAGGCCTATAATTATGAGCAAATTAAGAGTTAAAATAATTAAAAGTAAGACTTACTCTGCTAAGTCCTCGTTTTCGTTGCACAGAATGTCTGCTAACGTTAGCACTTTGTCCTCCAGTCTAGCCCGCGCCAAAATCCGGTGTACACTTTGACGGTGGACTTGATTCCATCGAGTGCACCGAGGGAACAGCATCAGTAATCAGCCTCACGTGGTGCTTACTCCGAAATCCCATCCGAGACTCCAACAAATCTCCAGGTCGATAATTCTCCGGAGTGAAATGTGCGCCACAAACGACCGAGTGTGTGGTAACAGACGCGGCAGTGAAGTCTGCTCTCTTCACCTGTACAAAACGCACTCAAGACCGAAAAGCCTTGTTTTTTCTAGAAGGAAAATGATGGACACGATGTCCTGACAGGCTGGAATTCGTGCAACCAGCACAAACACAATAATTTACCATTATGGCTTCTCTAAAACTCGATCTAAAACTTTCTGTCTCTCACTACTGCTCTAACTACATCAACACCCAACAATGAGAGAGCTGACCGCGAGCGCTTTTATTTGCCTCGCCCTACGTCATATGACGCGTTGCTATAGCGGGAAAGGCGTATTCCAGAGCCTAGCACATTTTCATCAAAATCTCTACATCAAATGAGATTTAATTAGTAATTTCTACATATGTGTTTTTAAAAGACCTCTGCAGACAATATAAAGTATTAATTCAGTTATAAATTCAACCTGCATGTTGCTCTTTAAACGAGATCTGCACATATTTGCAGATGGTATATGATATTAGTTTTAGTTGCCTTTTTATCATTAGACAAGCGAAAATCGGCCAATTGGGAAAATGTTTTGTCCGATGCCGATTAATTAAAAGAATCAGAATATCGGCCGATTTATTGGCATCTGCGATATATCGGTCGACCACTAATGTTAACAACAATGTTGGAGCAATAACGATAGAGTCTGCAGTATAACCTAATTGAGGTAAAACTGCGATAAAGCATTTTTTACGACAACTATGAAACCAATAATGTCGCGCGGAGACGTCTGACAACACTTGAGTGTCACTGAACAAACCGATTCGCTAAATTTGAATTGGACTTCAATGCTACTGTAGAGGTCTGTGGTGGATTTGGAGATAAGAAGACAAAAATCTTAAGTCACAAAAACAGGGTAAGTGATTTATAAATACTCTTCGCATTGTGATGCAAATGAAATGTTCAAAAAGAAAGTAAAAATGTTTTAAGAATAATAAAAATGGCCTTAAAAAGTATATATGAATCGCCACATTGTGTAAATCACCATTTAGTGTAATTTAGCTAAAAATGACACTATAGGAATCATAAATGTGCATTTATATAACTAATATATTGCAAATGGGTTTCTATTGTGCAAAAACTTTTTTTTTGTATTCAATTGGAAGATTTATAGATTTATGACTTAAAAATATATCCTATTTTGAGACAGTGTAATTTAGTTATTTGGTTCAAGTGTTATTGGGTTTAATTCTTTAAAATTCACCATATCAATAGATCATGTCACAGCATGGTTAAACTGAGTCATGTTGAGTTTAAAGACATAACTGTTAAATATTCAAGAATCCTTCCTCCCTATTGTACATGAAGTCACGTGAGCATATGCTGGGAGGTGAGTGGCTGAATGAAAAGCTATGGAATTATATCACAGTTCATGCCAAGTTGTGGAAGGTACCGTACTTTCCATGTTCTGCTGATCAGATCTGATAGGCTGGTCATTTAGAGGAAGAGAGAGAGAGAGAGAGTTTCGTGTGAATAAACAAATGCTGTCTTTGTAGTATTTGTGTCTGGACATTGACAAAGATGTTTATATGCAGGTTGTGTAACAAGTGCACAAATGCAGTTGTCTTCAAAAGCTATTTATCTTGACCTGACCCTTATAATGATTTTCATAGGTGGCCTGCATTGTTCCTGCCTGCAACAACCTGTTAGGATGAAAAAGAAACAAGTTGTTTGAATGATAATTAAAGACGTATAAATGGGTTGAGCAAAACCACATATATCTTCTAAAATGACAAGTCGAGTAGTTTTAAGGAAGACTTAACTACACTGGTTTGGGTCATGCCAACCAGACAGATCAGGTGCATTAAAAAAAACAGCTGAAAGTATTTTATACCAACTAAAAGGCAATTCAAAGCTTTAATTACTGCTTTCATGCTAAATTAAAACCTGTTAATTTAGAAAGATTTTTAAAGTATGCAATAAGATAATAATTAAGCATTTACATATGCTTTTATTGATGCACTATAAAAAATAGTACATTAAGGAAAAAAGAATGTATAAATGCGAAAGGATTAAATGACTTAAAAAGAAAAATGGACGAATCGCCTTTTTGCTACTGAAGTTTTTTATAGTAATTTTCTGTCAATCACAGCTGCCAGTTTTTACGGCACATTTGACAATTTTTTGTGTAGTTCTATTTATTCTTTAGGTGAATATTATTCTTTATTTCTACCTGATCTAACCCTTAAAATGAAGTCAATTGGTGTAACATCATGATCAGGTTTTATAAATAATATAAAAAATGATCTAAATAAAACTTGTTAATTTAAGCACTTTTTACAGGGTGCAATAAGATAACAATTAAGCATGTGCAAATGTTTTTATTGACAAACTGTAAAAAAATTAAATAATTAAAAGAATGTACAAATGTTTACGGAAAAAGCATGAATCACCTTATAATGTCAATGTATATTTATAGTAAAATTCAGGCAACCACAGAAATGACAGCCTTATATACATATATATATATAAACAGTGTAGCTCTATTTATTAACAGAGATCTGTTTAATTATTTCATTTGTGTACGTTGTTTAATCATAACACTACTCTGAACTAATCTTTCTTAGCATTCATAGAACATGTTCATATTTTATTTTGGCAAAATCTTGTGTTCTGCACACAGTTTTTCTAAATATATATACATTGTATTATTTTCTGATTTATTTTCCAGGTTAATTTCTATGAACCCAGTCATTTATGTTTATTGCTCCCTAAATGTACCCCAAGTAAGTTAATAAAGTTCTTACAATATCTTGTTTCAACAACTCCATTTTTAATAATACAAATAAAAAGATTGACCGAGTCTGAATTTAGAAAGTTGAAAAAAGCATTTATTTACAGCAGTATTGCACAAATTAGCACAGAACTGATTCAGTGCAAAATACAAAAAAAGGCACATTTAACAACAAAACAAACAAATGAAAAATTTCATTTTGTGCTACATTTGTACTGGGTCCCGGGTGGCGTCAGATCGGGTGATGCGGGTGCTCAGTGCAGCAGGACTGAATCGAACTCAAGTCGAGGTCAGGTCTGACTTACACAGGTTGGCCTGAAATTCATGGGTGTCTTGGATAAGGTTTGTTCTGTAATCACAGGGCTAAAGAACGAGAAAACTGCTAGAATACTTCAGCAAGGGCAGATAATGAAAACATGACACAGCAGAGACGTTATACATTATGTTACCAACAGTATTCAGAAAACGAGGTCTTTGGTTTGAGTAGTAAACTTGGAACAGAAGAAAAGATAATGACATTGTCATTTTGGCAAAGTGACCAATATGAACCGATATACAAACAAAAATGCATATTATTACACATGGCCATTCGTCTTCCACTCTGTGGAATGTCATACTTACAGATCTTTACATGTATTGTATCTAATATTTCAGCAATACCTTTCAAGGTAGACGGTCAATACCTCATTCTCTACTTAAGCCAAGCACACATTTAAAGATTTTACACAACTAATCACAAACAAGGTGTGCGCGAGTTGATTCCTGACATGTCAACAAACAACATGTAGGAAGACTGAAGTTCATTATTACACTGATTTGTACAGAACAGGAAAAAATATGGATGATACAGTGGATGGGAAGACGAAAGCAGTTCGATGTTTCATTCTATTCATTTCCCTCAATGCCTTACCCTCTTCTTGCACTGTTTTGCTCTTTTGCTAGTCCCGAAAGTGTGCACATCTAAAGATTCAATCACTAGATCTCAAACGTACATTTATCGGTCTTATTATCTGCTAACTGCAGAATCTGACGAGTGCACACTTAAAGAACGACACGACAGGCACCTGTTGCTTCTCGAAAGGTATAAACATGAAAGTGCAAATGAACTTGTGTCTTGTTGTTTGTGCTTGGCTTTACTTGCGTCTGTGCTACTTACTAACTTACTTTTATCACCATCATACTTGATGACTCATCGTGAGCCTTGTGCATTGTTTAATGGAATACTGGGACAACGGTAATAAACAGGCTTAACAAAGAATAGCTGAAGATGGAAGACTGGTTTGTTCAAGAAATCTCCACAGGTAAATCTCCCTTAGTCCCTGAGGCTTGGTAAAGGTTTCTTCAGGCCAGTTTTAAGGGGTATGGCTGGTATTAAATAGTGGTTGTAATGTGTCCTGGTGGTAGTATGTAGATATGGGTAACTATCTACAAGGGTTGCAAAAGAATTCCCAAGATTGGCCGTAGAGTTGCTGGGAATAAAAATGTTCTTTACCACCACTGTGCCTCGGTGGAAGGCACTTTAACTAGGGTTGCTTCGTGTGGACAATCCCTTTGACTCTGATAGAGTCGCTTTGGATGAAAGCTATCTGCAACAGCAACCAACCAAATAAAAATAATCCACTCAAAACCCTCTTGAAACCTGGTACTGGCCTAAATCTGCCTTCACAAAACTAGGCAGAAGTACATACAGATGTAATGGAATTATAAACAATATTCCCAAAATGTCACTTCGTTGTCATTTTCCATTCCCTACCAAAGAAATGTACAAATAAAGTCTGACAAACCAAATGTCCTATCTGGAATGTTATGATGTCCAAAATAACAAATATTTCCACATTAATTACATGTTCTTAGTAACATTGCCTGTCCCATTTCACTATTTTAACTGAATGGTATTCGTCGACATTAACGATTTCACAGTGAGTTCAAATATTATTTCTCTAAGTATTATTAGGGGATAGTTCACCCAAAAATGTTTATTCTCTCATTGTTTACTCACCCTCATGTTTTGAGATGCTAGGCAGAATGTTAGCATCAGTCACCATTTACTTTCAAAGCATCTTTTTGCTAAAGCATTGAAAGTGAATCATAACTGAGGTTAACATTCTGCCCAACACCAGTTTTTCTTTTTGGGTGATCGATCCCTTTAAGGTCCTTTCACATGACACACAAAAGGTTTGATATGCTAGTGTAATTTTCTTTCCTGTTGACGTATGTTTCAATTGAAACGGCAATTGCAAAGACTACATCACACAAGTTTCATAATTGACACTTGCATTGGGAAGTGTTGATGTGATTAAGGACCTTTGATGACTTTGCTTCGAAGTGAGGCTATACACTGCGGCAGGGATGGTGTTTTTTTTCCCGGCTCGGAAGCCAACGTCAAATATGTGGAAGACTGGCAAAGGCTAAACCATGACACAAATGGGTTTTAACAATACATATGGGTCACATTTCTATATGCTGTGTACGCTCTCCGTCATGTTTTCTATCAATTTTGGACAACTGTTTATATCTGATCTTTACAAGGGGTTTATTATATTCTATTCAGTCTAATTTGACTATGCAAATTAAACGCAAGTGCAAACTTGGAGCCAATGAACACACACGGGACAGGCAGAACCAATAACCTCACCGCTTGACCGACTAACATCCATGTTCATGAAATATACACAAAACTTCCAAATTAAATATAGTGAATAATAAATATAAAAATGGAAAGAAGAAAATGACAGAATAAAAATGACGACAAAAACAAACAAACAAAAGACGTGACGAGGGCAAACAGGCAATGAAGGCACGTTTTCCACGCTCCACATTAGGTTAAAAAAACTTCCCAACAGAGTCACATCAGCACAGCATCCAATGGCTCAGCTTTCAATGTCAACGCAGGAAACAGTCAATGGATGGCTGAGGGTTCCCGTTCGATATCCATCATGGTGAGCACACACCCCGACAGATCCAAAACCGCTATACGCCGAATCCCAGAGAGGATGCGGTAGAGCAGCACTGCCCTTATTATTTACATATATACAGTCAGAAGACTTGCTGCTACATGTCTGCTGGGCATTGTTTCTTTAAATCATCTTCTTCGCAGGAATATCTGTACTATGCGACCGATAAGGTCATTCATCCACGCGATGATGGGGTGCTCGTTTGGAGCACGTAGCTGGCCTGCATTGTTCCCGCCTGCAACAACCTGTTAGGATGAAAAAGAAACAAATTGTTTGAATGATAATTAAAGACGTATAAAAGGGATGAGCAAAACCACATATATCTTCTAAAATGACAAGTTGAGTAGTTTTAAGGAAGACTTAACTACACTGGTTAGGGTCATGCCAACCAGTGGGAAGTATTTTATACCAACTATTTTTATCGTTGCTACACAAAGGCAATTCAAGCTTTAAGTACCGCTTTCATGCTTTTGTGAGTAGCAGTCAGGAGGGGGCAGTCGGCATAATAAAACACAGGGTGATCGAGACTCTTTAGATGCATTTCTTAAGGGTTGTTCACAAAAGTTGTGTTGCATGCATTCAAAAACAGACGGACAGAACTATTTTTAACACTTCACACACCATCTTAAAAGGCAATACTCAAGGCACAAGAAATGGCAAAAATGGTTAAAAATTTCCAGTTGCACGAGTACATTGTTGGATTCCAATTGTTGCTCAGTTCGCACTCACTTTCGCCTGCCACCCGTTGGGCATCGCACAGGTCCCCTATTACTCTCCTTGCTGGTGGCAGAGCCCGGCTGGGCCCCATAGGTCAAAGCCCGGCCACCAGACACTAGCCTTTGAGCTCCTCTGCCAGGCCTGGCTCAAGGAGAGTGCAGCTACTGTACCGGATGTGGTGGTGAGGAAGGAGCTGAGTCTGAAAGCAAAGTTCTCAATTTAGGAGTATGTCTGTGTTCCAACCCGCACCTATGGTCATGAGCTTTTGGTAGTGACCGAAAGAATATAATCGTGGCTGAAATTAGCTTTCTTTGCAGGGTGGCAGGGCTCACCCTCAGGTGATGTTAATGGTGCAAAGCTCTGGCAATGCCACTGCTCCTCAGTGTTGAAAGGAGCCAGTTGAGGTGATTCGGGCATCTGATTAGGAAGCCTCCTGGAAGCCTTCCTGCGAAGGTGTCCAACTGGGACGAGGCCCCGGGGAAGACCCAGAACAAGCTGGAGAGATTATATCTCTCGGCTGGACCGGGAACACTTTGAGATTCACCAGAATGAGCTGGAGGATGTGGCCAGGGAAAAGTACATATGGGCTGCTTTGCTTAGTCTGCCGTCAGCGTGACTCGTTCCCTGATTAACGTTTGAAGATGGATGGATGGATAGATGGAGTACGATGGTAATTTTTATGAAATTTTAATATTAAAGGCAATCAATTTGTTACAAAAGTGGTGTTTGATTGATGTAGCGGATGATTTGGAGACGTAACTTCTAAATGCATGCTTTTAGCACTCTAAAACCCTCTCAAACATGATGTGTTTCACTATCCAAGATGGAAATATTTCAGATTTAAGAAAAACAATATAAAAACTAAAACTAGTCTATTATTGGACAACTAGTGGACCTGTCCAATGGTTCAATTTTGACTCCAAGGCCCCTCATCGTCCAAGACCATTTTCGAAGATCTAACCCCCGCCCGAAACAATGCCAATAACGCATAAATACTTAATTACAATCAATTTTGTGATACCAGAAGTTTCAGGAACTGTCAGTTTATATGTTGTAGGTCTTAAACTTTATTGAATGATTAACATTCTGATTAAGATTATTTTAATTAAACTTATTTTACAGTATTTCAAAAAAAGTAGTGGCCCCCCTGGATGAGAACCATCCTTACCCATCTTTAACATACAGACACATGCATTCAAATGCATATTAACACAAACACAAATGTTGAAATAGTTTATGACTCACTGCTGCAAATCTTTACAGTAAAGGGCCGCCCAGGTAATCCAACAAAGTCCTTTAGTTTATACTATGACACTGTGCACCACGTTGACACATGAAACACAACTTGAGACCTTGCTGCTTTAAGGGATTAACGGTATTTTTACGCCAGTCAGAATTACACCAAACGCAATACAGGAAGTAGCAGCTGCCAGGTTATCCGGCGTACTGTAAACCTGCGAGACTTGGCAGGGGTTGACCTGAACCAGCTGTCCTTTCTTTGGCCTGCAGCTCTGCATTCACTCGACACGCTGAACAACTATGATAAGCAGCGGGCACGTTTACCCCTGGAGAATGACAGGAACTTGTGAGGAAACACACTTTAGAGAAAAAAGACAAGAGAAAAGCCTTTCCTGTTGAGAATGAAAGAAGGATGATAAAACTGCAGGCCTGGGCGTCTCCTCATCTCATTTTCAGGATATGAATCTGTAGTCCGCTGCTCTTAGATGACAACAATCGAGCGGGTGCGTAAATCTCACCGAAACATGTCAAGTCAGCTTAATTTGTAAAGTGCCTTTTAAAATGCTTATTGTTTCAAAGCAGCTTGACCAGGTCATATTTTACCCGAATATCAAAAAACAAGAATACAGATTTTCAATGCAGTAATGCATTTTTGTTTTTTTAAATACTTTTTTCAGTAGTGGTTAGTGCGCTGCGCTACGAACCTGGCGACCTGAGTTCAATTCCCGCTCATGGCCAACACCAGTGACAATTATATGAACTGGTCCTGGGCCTCCCCTAGGTCAACTCAGCCTAAAATGAGTACCTGGTGCGGTGTGTAAAACATCGCCACTGGGGAGACAAAGGCAGTCGGGCGTGGTGCTGGCCACCCACCCCCTTGTGTACCGTTCCGGCCTTCATAGGTGCTCGCTAACAGCACTTGCCCCTACAGTCTGTTAAGGCTAAATGGGGGATCTTTGTTGTTGTTGTTGTTGTTGTTGTGTGTGTGTGTGTTGCATCACAATTCATGTTGCTTCCCCTTGCTGCTTTTTTGCTCTGTTTTGGTCTCAAAATTATCTTTGGAAGGCGGGGTTTTGGAACGAGGGGGCGTGGCTAATTCAACGACTCACTGTCCCAAATTGAACACTTAACATTTTTTACACCACTGAAGCGTTCGCCTCTTTAACAGCTGACGGAAGTGACATTCAAATCCAAGCATTGTGTTGCCGCTAGCTTTAGCACGCTCAGTCCACCCTCAGTTCAACACTTATATCACAATAATACACATATTCACACAGCATGGTGTGATGGTAAAGCATTTAACTCAATTTTGTAAAGTGCTGTCTTCACAGAAGTTTCGTTAGTTGTCATTCTTCATTATTTACAATTGTTTTGCCAGATCACCATCGCTGCCGGTAACTCTGCCATGTACGGCAAGCCGCGTCCATCATCCGGGTATTCGTAGTGCACTTCTTTTTGTTGCACTTTCAGTGTAAACATACTACTCGCATTACTTGCGCTTCAAAAATTATGTAAAATAATGCAGAAGTGTGCGATTTGGTATGCACCTTATATATATATATATATATATATATATATATATATATATACTTTCTTCATTACAGTTATGATGACTAATGTGCAAAGCCCCTTAGAGGACAGGAGGTATGTGTGCGTGTGTGTGTTGCATCACAATTCATGTTGATATATATATATGCATAGGAATGCAAAACGTATTGAGAGGTAATTCAAACTATTGCAGAAAAAAGTCCTCTAAGGGCTCCGTTAAATCAAAAGAGATATCATTAATACTTTTATGATTTATTTATTCTCTGTATGAAATCTGACCTGGACGTGTTCTTGACAGGTTTCATGAGATGCACTTTGGTAATTCAATAAATCGCCTCTGAATTAAGACTGATGTGCATTTTTGAATTAAATAGAAATGTGAGGACAGACAAGGTTCTGCACACGGACTGAATTAGCCTTCACTATAAACCACTTTCTTTACAAACAAACACAGATGGTGAAAAAAAAACCGACTTTGGATTCAGTAAAAACACTGCCAAAAATCACACCGTGCCTGAGGAGGGATTGTGTTTTCAAGCAGAGGAAACAGGTGAGCAGGAAGTGGAGTGAAATGGAGGGAGATTTCACCTTGTGTGTGTGCGTGTGTGTGGTTATGTGCGCGAGAACTGTGAGTTAGTGGGACTGCAGCGTTCAAACAGAATGAGCTACTGATTTCAAACGCAGCGTGCTTTCAGATGACGTACATTTGCTTAAACTTGGAGCATGAGTCAGTGCTGAACTACACATCCCTGCGAGTAAATGACTCTCAACTCATGACAAAACAACACAGGGTCATTGAGTTTAGGTGAACTTAATTCAGGGGGCATTTCAAAGGGAAGCGGTACCAAATGTTAATTTTGAAGGAAGAGCTTTATCTGAAATACTACGTTTACATCCGATTTAGATTTTGTAGTTGGAAAAATATGTTGTTTTTTTTTTTTCACTTCACTAATCGTTGGGATCAGATAATTTACACCCGCTGCCGAATTGGACACTCCAGGCTAACACATATGTTTTTAATACCAGGAGAAGTTCCACCATTATGTGCCTAATGCCAGAATCCATTGTCTTTGAAGCATGTTTTATTGGATTGTGTTGGTTTTAACCACTTGAGTACATTTTTTTTTATGCATGGTGTAATTATTTGCAGGACACTTAAGCTTTTACCCCACAATTTTCATTAGAGTAACATGGCATTTTTAACTGTATTACTGTAAAAAAAAAATAATAATGATGTAAAGTACTTTCACATTTCAGTAATAGAAATTGGGGGGTAAAATGTGCATAACTGACAATAATGTCACAATGTAAAAACTGTGAATGGCTCTTAAACAAGGCTACATTACAATGTCATTTTTTTCTTTTGATTTTGGGGTAAAATAAGACCAGGAAACTGTTTTTGACAGGTTTTGTGAGAATCACCCATATATGCACTGTACATTGAAAACAACAAATATTTATTATTATACAATATATACTAAAAATTCACTAAATACAGAAATTGTTTATTTTCAATTGACTACAGTAGATTAAAGTAATAAACTGGTTGATAACAGTGATTTTTACTGTGGTAAAATCACTGTAATGCACGTCTATGAGTGGATTACTGATTTAATAAAATAGTGGCAACAGCAACATCATAAATGACACCAATTCTCAATAAATGGTTACATTTTTATTTCTATTAAAAGTCAGAATGATTATAGACTATTTACAGATGCCAAGCAATGAAGAAACTTGGTGCAGTAATACAGAATGTGCACGGTCATAGATGTGAGCTTTGAATGTGTCTCATCCAATCAGACTTTAGAGTTCAGAATGACCTGTTTGAGAATTTAATACGAGATAATCTTAAAATGGCCAAATATCGGGCGATTTATCAGCATGGCCGAAATATCATTCCGTCACTTGTGTACATAAGCACTTTTTCCGGTAGTAAACAGTTGTGTGTTGCCTCCGTGACATAGACGGGTCATTAAACGGCCCACTGTTGTGATGTGGTGAGTACGTCTTCAAAAGCAGCACGAAACTGCAGATTGCAGTAAATTGACAGAGGTGCATCCCTCTAATCAAGCACAATTACTGTAGCTCGCCACTGCCGAGGAAAAACACTGACTGACTCCAATACTGCGTATTTTGAGTCGACAAAGATCTGCTCGTCTGCTCCATCTGGGACCAATTCTTCACTGTTAGCTTTAAAAAAGGTGGTGTTTATCTAGTGCCCTATGTAGACAGAGACGGGAATTCAGACAGACCGAGTGAGAGAATGAGATAAGCCAAAAAAGACTGGCATCCTGACTCATCTCGCAGGGACAATGGGGTCTGGCGTGGCAGAAAAACGCACAAGACCACATGCTTGAAAAACAGTGTTGCCACAACCGAACAAAGCTAGAGCGCTACAAAACAATCCACTCAGACCACGCTCTAACCGAGCTGCTAATACGTTCACAGATGGCTGGTTCTCTATGGCCAAAACTGGTAAAAAGTAGTGTAATGTAACACAGGCACATGTGCTTTGAGTTTACGTGAAAGAATAGCATGTGACAAAATCGCATGCATGCATGCAACCACACGAAATAGAAAAACACACTCTATGCATGGAGCAACAATGAAAATAAAGCATATTAGCTGCAAAGTAGATCCATGGGATATATATATATATATCACTCAGGCAAATAATGAATGCAATAAAAACATTAGGAAAAAGTGCAAACAGATGCAGAATAAGCAATCCTTATAGAAAACTCAGAGCTTCAATTATACCAATGATCACAGCCAATCACAAGTTTCTTACTATTATGAAGTCAGAATTGACATCTTATATAATAACTTGACGCAAATAAATGAGGCTGTGAGGTATAGGTGTACAGTTCAATGGGTTGTACTATCTTAAAGATAACTTGAAATCAAAATTGGCCCAATTTACTTTCTTTTTACCCATTCCTGATCTTGTTATGCAAAATTAATTGTGCAAGTTATGCAAATAAATAAATGAAAGGGTTCTTATACATGGCTAAATAGCTATTTAGTCATTGTTTTTGCAAACTTCAAGTCTTGCTCAATTCTGGTATGGAATACCTATTATTAAAGTCTCTAGTACTCTCCATTTCTGTACATTTTTAACTCTTTGAATATCCTATTCGCTCAGAAATACGCCACATTACGAATGTAAATCACACATGGCATTTCATATTGACTTGTTAATGTCTTAAAGGGACAGTTCACCCAAAAATGAAAATTCTCTCATCATTTATTCACCCTCATGCCATCCCAGATGTGTAGGACTTTCTTTCTTCAGCAGAACACAAATATAGAAGAATGTTTCAGCTCACAATGCAAGTGAATGGTGACCAACATTTTGAAGATCTAAAAAGCACATAAAGGCAGCAAAACTCCAGTTATTAAATCCATGTCTTCAGAAGTGATATGATAAGTGTGGGTGAGAAACAGATCAAAGTTAAAGTCATTTTTTTACAACCAATCTCAGCTTTTCCCTTCACTTCTTTTGTCTTTGGCAATTCACATTCTTCGTGCATATTGCCACCTCCTGGGCAGGGAGGAGAATTTATAATTAAAAACCACTTCAATATTGATCTGTTTCTCATCTAACTGATTTAACCACTGGAGTCTTATGTATTACTTTTATGCTGACTTTATGTGCATTTGGAAGTTAAAAATGTTGGTCACCATTCACTTGCATTGTATGGACCTACAGAGCTGAGATATTCTTCTAAAAATCTTCATTTGTGTTCTGCAGATGCAAGAAAGTCATACACATCTGGGATGGCATGAGGGTGTAAATGATGAGAGAATAATTTTTGGGTGAACTACCCTTTAATCTCATTAATTTTTACAACCCAATATTTGTTTTGTCCAATGGAATTTTTTTGGTGGGACACTCTGAAGGTCTCTTTACACCAACTGCAAATTTTGCTGCGATTTCTTGCCACGATAAAGACTTTTAATGGAAACAATGGAAATCAATGGAGCCTTTCTGTGCCAATAACGCGTGTCTTTTTTTTCTCATCGCCCAGGAATTAAACACTACGACCAATAAAATGGGAGCTTCACGTGTAGGGAGCAGCTGCAGTTTCCAAAACCAGTGCAATTGGAAAAACTAAAGCCCAGAAAGCTGCCCACTGACATTAAACGCTGTAGAAACTTAAGGAAGTAATCCTAAACCGGCAGTGAGGATGCATTTTTGATTGCATCAAATGTCTCAAAAACAAGAACATGGGTTATTTTAATATGTAAATGAGATTTTTACATCTCTGTCTTGCACCACCTTTTAAAAAAAAAAACTTTATGATCTTAAGTGGATTGTCTTCTAAACACCAATTATTGTAAAAGCGTGAATGTGCTAATGGCGTGTATTTGGACCTCTTTTGGTGTTTAGGGACTATTTCTCAGTTTATCTCACTTTTTCGCTTTGCCTTTAATGTTTAAGGGCCTTAAAACCATTGTGAGTCAACACAACTGTGTTGTCCATCTGCATATGTATGCATTGCATTAAAGTGGTTGAATTTAAAGACATTTCCTGAGAGAGTTTTACCATGCAAACTCTCTAGCAGCTAAAGCTTAGCATGCTAAGTAAAGCACGTCTGCTAAAAACATCAAAAGTAATAATATATAAGAAATCTAGATCTAGAATTGATTATCTGACCAATCAAGTATAGTGACACATTAGCGCATCTGTTGTAGTTGAAAAGGTGTCTAACAAATTGATTAAGCTGTGCTAAGAGGAGCCATCAGAGATCATCATATGGTATATGGACTCTATGGTAGTCAATCATACAGCCAGAACCCTCAGGGAGCCATTAAATTTGCAGCATGCAGGCGAAAACATTGCTCAGACACAAAGAGCATGCAGAGGTTTCCTGAGAGGTAGCCTCATGACTCGGTAGAAACTTTAGGAGCTACAATGGCAGAGACCGTTCATTTTCTCCAGGGAAGAGGTTTGCAACAAAAGAGTATTGATGCACGGCACTGACAAAGGTCCGTCATGTGCGATTTTGCGGGGTGATATTCAGACTTCAGCAGGCTGGAACAACAAGCATGCTATGTGGCCAGACATCTGCTCTGCATTAGCGAAATGCTTACTAACAGAGTGCTAGCATGTCACACCAGCACTCCTCAAATGTTGCTGGTGCACCAGAGCCAACGACAGAGTTCTGAGGAGAGAAAACAATTTGGAAACAGACTTCACAACCCTTCACATCTAGGACATTTTCTGTGTATGGTTTCAACCAAATGCCATTTGAGTATCTTTCTATCTGGGAACCCAAACTACAAGCCCACATAGAGTTCATGTGCTAAGGATGCCTTCAAAAAACAGGATTGCCAAAACAAGATTAAACTGCACAAGTCTTTCTTCATTTATTCTTTATAAGGTGTTTTCCAAGACAAGCATCACTACTGTATTAATATGAATCAAACTGTACATAGCTTACCCAAAGTATTAAATTCTGCACTTTATTCCAAGTGATTTAACTTGAATTTCTGCCTAAAAGATAATGAAACAGGAGAAACAAGGAACACGAGCTATATCTAGGGGCCAGAGTAATTACCTAGCAACCACCAAGAATACCCTAGCAACCACTTAGAAACACCCTGACAACTACCGACTATACTCAAACATTGTGACGGCAGGTTCTGCACGAGCAAGCACCGCTCAAATTGTCTTTAGTCATTTGAAACTAGATTTTTACCATTTCAAATTACACTTGACTACATTGGGTTAAATCAATGAAAGTAATTTTTAAGGGTCAGTGCCCGGTTGCATAAAACACCTGTTTTTCCCTTAAGTATAACACTTAAAGCATGATTTCCCCTTACCTGAGGGAATGACTTAAGGGTGTCTTTTTACCGTAATAAAATCCACGACATGTCTCGGGCAACTTTTAGAAGATCGGAAATTGTCCTGGCCAAACTTGAGCAATTTTACATAGAAAAAACTTCAACTTTTAAAATGTAAATAAAAACATATTATAAAGACTATTAAAGTTTTTGCGTAAGTGATTGTCCGATCTCTACAGAAGCAGAAACTTATTTTCTGAAGATTTGCAATTGTATCTGAGGTGCAATCCTCGAATTGAATCGAATTAGAGTTGAGTAGATGTAGATTAGAGGTGCAAGACGTTATGCTTTTATAACTACAGAGAACTGATTGCATCCCGATTTAAGAATATCAGTTGTGGTCAGTAGGGGTGTGGGATATATATATATACATTTGCGATATATTGCAAATTAACTTATGGTATGATTTTAATTAATCCATTCGTACAGTTTATAAAGATGCAGAGAGCAGATAATACTGGGCACACTTCTGGATTATGTGTGTTCCTATTAGATCGCCCTCCAGCTTGTTAACGATTTCTCATGTTGCATGACCATCAAATCTGTCCTCCTGCAAACAAAAATTTGCCTCTGCACACTATACTCTTCAATTGGTTTTATAAACGTAGCTATTTCTTCATTTTTAGAAACCTTGTAACTCATAACCTATAATTAAGGTGAAGTTTTCCTAACCTTAAGAAATACTTAGGAAAATGGCAGTTAAGGGGCTTTATGCAACACTTAACAGTTTTTAAGACCGAATTTAAGGAAAACAAATACTTTTGAGGGAAATCGTAAAGGATTGTTATGTTTTACCTATAAAAACCCTTAAAGGGACAGTTCACCCAAAAATGAAAATTCTCTCCTGGTTTACTCACCCTCATGCCATTCCAGATGTGTATGACTTTCATTCTTCTGCAGAGGAAAATTAAGATTTCTAGAAGAATATTTAAGTTCTGTAGGTCTTCACAATGCAAGTGAATGGGTGCCAAACTTTTGAAGCTCCAAAATCCACATAAAGGGACAATAAAAGTAATCCATATGACTCCAGTGGTTTAATTCATGTGTTCAGACATGATATGATAGGTGTGGGTGAGAAAGAGATCAATATACAAGTCATTTTTTGTCATAAATTCTCCTCCCTTCCCAGTAGAGGGCGATATGCACGAAGAATGTGAATCCCCAAAAACAGAAGGAGAAAGTGAAAGGCGAAGGAAAAAGGACATCAATATTGATCAGTTTCTCACCCACACCTATCATATTGCTTAGGAAGACATGGATTTAACCACCAGATTTGTATGGAGTACCTTTATGTTGCCCTTAAGAGGATTATGGAGCTTCAAAATGTTGGCACCCATTCACTTGCATTGTTTGGACCTACATAGCTGAGATGTTATTCTAAAAATCTTAATTTGTGTTCTGCTGAATAAAGAAAGTCATACACATCTGGGACTGCATGAGGGTGAGTAAATGATGAGAGAATTTACATTTTTGGATGAACTAACCCTTTTAGTAACACTTAAGGGTTATTTTCTGCAACACTTTAGGTTTAAGGGAAACTTTAGGATCATAAGGGAAAATTAAGGTGCTTTATGCAACTGGGGTAAAAATGGCTCCTGAAAGGAATATTCAGGGTTCAATACATGTTAAGCTCAATCAACAGGATGTGTGGCATATTATTGATTACCATAATAATTGATTTCAACTTGCCACTTGTTAATAAAAAAAGAGAGGGGGGGCAACTGTTACAGTAAGGCACTTACAATTGAAGTCAATAGGGCCCTATAACTTTACAAACATGACATTTCACGTTAAAATCATGTAACATGTAAAATGTTTACGTCTTGTGGGTATACTTTAGAAACTGTGTATCTTAATGTTATCAACTGATGGACACATTCTTTTAAATTAAAGTGAGATGAGTCAAATAATTTTTTTTGTGGTAATCAATAAAATGCCTACGTGTATTGATCCTGGAATATACATTGAAGGTGCACTGTTCACTTTTTTATTGAGTGGCTCCAAATACCTTGTACAGTATAAAGGCCAAAAACTCACAGTCTAATCAAATAAAAACACAAGAGCGTTTACTATGCAAAACAAACCGCTGAAATTACATCACAGACACGTGAGAAGAGAAATAAACAAAGGCGAGGAGTCCAACCCCTTCATTTGGAGTGCTATCAGGCCGGTCCCTCTCTGACCCTGACTGAGAGCGGCTCTCGCAGGGGCCGAGTGTGTCTCCATGGCGCTCAGGAGAATGACCCGGTGCATAATTACAGGCCAGAGTGTAACCACAAGGTAAACAATGAAGTCGAGCTGTCCCAGAAACTCAGTGCTGCCATGTAACTTCCCTGTGTCTCTTTTTTCTGTCTTTTTTCAGATGACCCCCTCAGCCTATTAGCAATTCCAGCAGGGCTATCACAGGCTCTTAAAACAGAAGTAGATGGTTTAAGGGGGTGTGGATAAATTCTGTTCTTCATTAGTCTTCTTAAACACTGCAGACTCTGTACAACACAGTTGTGACATATAAACAGGGCTAGCCCACTCTCACACACAATCTCCTGTAATGTTCCCGTAATGTTAGTAATGCATTCAGCCTGTGGTGAAATTTTAGCAGAATTAAATTACATTTGCTGTGGCCCCCTGGTTGAGAAACACTGATTTGGGGACTCATAAATTTTCTTTACACAAACAGTGCTGGATGAGTTATGTGCCAAAGTTTAATACTTAGGGTTAAGGGTTTGTATAAATCCCTAATGTTAAGTATGAGCAACAGTAATCGTGATCCTTGTTAAGGCAAGAACACCCTAATAAATGTGCTGTTGAGGTGTTTACAAGCCCCTCTGTACTCTTACATGCAGATATTATAGTTCAAGAGGTTTTCAGGCCTTGCTCACTTAAAAGGTAATTGTACACAGCAATAAAATCAAACAATGATAGTCGGGATAGATAAGAGGTTATTTGCATACTGAGCACACAGAGAAAGCCTCAATCAAAACCACATATTCTTACACTTGGACACAGAGAACATAAAGACAGTTTCTATATAACCGATTATACCGAGAGCTTAAAAGAACAGTTCACCCAAACATGTTGTTCCAAACCTGTATGACTTTCCTGCTTCTGAGGAACACGAAAGGAGACTTTAGGCAGTGTGTTAGCGTCAGTCACCATTCAGTTAAACTGCATCTTTTTCCCCATTCAATGATGTGAATGGTGACTGAGGCTAACATACTGGCTAACATCTCCATTTGGGTTTCATGAAAGAAAATAAGTTCAATGGATGTAGGATGAGACGAGGGTGAAAAATCTGGCTTTTAATGGAATTTGTATTTTTGGGTGAACTATTCCTTTAAGTTGACACAACACAAATACTACTAGAGAGAACCTTGTCCAACTGGACGACTGCCCAAACAGGAAGCACAACTCTGCGCTGGAGTCAAATAAGTGAAAGGCAATAACCCTTAATTGATTCTTAAACAAGGTATTAATTACACTTGATTTAACCAATAAAGTAACAAAATCTTATCAGAGCGCACAGTCACTGATTAGCTGGAACATTTGGCATATAGATAATCAACGGTGGACATACTTTGCATGCACGGCTACTATAAAAATACATAAACGCAACTGATAAATATGATAACATGAGTCATACAGTATAGCCTGTAAATGATGTAGACATTGTACACTGTTTATGTCATATCTAGACAGATCGTATCTTTATTACAAACTGCAATGTATCTTTGCTACACATAGCAAATATATTGGCCTGTTGACGAAACATCACTTGCCCCACCAGACCATGGGTGTTTCTTCAACTTCGAGCAATTTCATGTCCCAAGGGCTGATTTTTATTCAAATGAACAGATTTATTTTTTTGTTATATGAGGGTCAGATTAAAACCGACTTGAAAACTTTTTACAAGGCCTATATCGTTTATTAAATATGAAAAACCATTATATCAATTTAAATGATTACATGTTAAAATCAATGATAATCTAAACACAGAGTGAAATAAACATTCAATAATAGCATTTTTACACAATATATATTGATTTGGTTTATATCAGTTTTTCAAACATTACGATTGACCGACCGCTGTGGTGTCATTTCCACCACACCAAGCATTTTCACCCCTAAACAAAGTTCTTTCAAAAGTTAGTGTACTTGTTAACCGATTAGACAAAAGTGTCAGTGAAGAAATATGAAATATGAGACAAGTGATGTTTGAAGAACACAAAGAAAAATGTAAATATCACTTGTGAGCAGATTATTCAAGAGACTAATTTCCAATTATGATGTCATTTTGACAAATGATGCAAAAAAAGTTTGACCGATATTGATTAATTGTGTGTATTTAGGATACATAAAATGTTAGCTATGAAATGACAAATGAGTTTGCTATTAATGTCATTTCCAGCACCAAATTCTATTAAACAATTCAGAATTCAAGATGTGCTGGAAATGACACGGTGGTGGGAAATTTCATGACTTTCAAAAAATACAATTACAAAAATGAAATAAATCTCCTGTTATGCATGTACATACACTGTTGAACATTGCTAGTAGATGCATTTTAAAATCTTTGAGAGTGTGACGAATGCTTGAATGAGGCAAGACCACTGTGCTAAAAATGCCTTCAAACTAATTTGAAGAAACGTGATGATCTTACATTCGTTAGGTTAGGGTTTTCATCGCTTGCATTTGTTTTTACGCATTTTTAGTGATGTTTTGAACATTGTTGCTTTGTGAATTTTGTTGATGTAAAAGGCACCAAGATAATGTTATCCAGCTGGCAAACGTAGATGTCTAGCGGGAAGACAAGCAGCTGTACATAATCGCACCATTAGCTAGGTAACTTCTAGCCAATCACATGTCTGCTCACAGTCTATCACATTGCTGTTTCAGTGTGCTAATATGGCAACCTCCTCCACCCCACCGCCACCAGTTGAGTCCCATCCTGCACAGGGGTAGGCTCCTCGCCCCTGCCTCCTATCTCCGGCAGGATATGATGGTTCCGAGTACAACTTCTTCGGATCGCCAGACGGGGCTTACGCCAAAGTGAGACAATACATTCCTGTTTTATATTCATCAAATAAATGTCATCTAAAACTCTGCGAGTCTTACTGATAGATCTACTCGTGATTAGGAGTGGAGGCAAGAATTGGTTGAAAATGATCAATATATTTTTTACAGTATCTATATTTTTCTGACACTTAAAAACTATTTGTGGTGGAGCCAGGGAATATGCTGGTGTGTTAAGTAAAAATTGGAACAAAATGGAACAATCCTTATTGTTGAGCCCTGAAAAGGGTACAAACAAGGCCTTTCCAGTCTGAACATTATATCAACCCTGATCCCTTATGAAGAAACTTGATTTCTTGACTGCCACTGGTGTGATGCAACATTAAGAAATACAAGATATGAAAATAAAGCTCCCTTTACTGTGGTAAACACTTCCCTCATTAAAGCCCCGATCTGCAGAGACTCACAAAACCACTCTCATATAAGCACGCTCTACTCTGCAACACCTGATAAAAAACTATGATATGAGAGGCGGCAACTTCCAAAGACATACTCAACCCAATTACCCCGGACAGACAAAGACAGCCGTTGCTCTACTGAGTGAAATATTTCATCATCACAGTAGATCTCCTGCGCTTGAACCTTTGGTGTCACCAGCACACTCGCACATATGCACGCAATCATGTTACTGGTACTCACTCCCTGAAAGTACAGGCGGTTGAACTCATCACCAATGCGCCGCAGCTCCCAAGCGACCAACACTTCCTCTGGTCGCATGGCTCCAACAGGTGCTGCCATCTGCACGTGCTGGTTGCTAAGGTCAGCAAACCATACGTCTGTGAAAGACAATGACAAGTTTAAGACAACTACAACAGCCACAACTCTCAAGTCTTAAAGGGAAAGTTCACCCAAATATTATATTCCCTTATTCACTCACACTCATGCCGTCTAAAACTTGAATGACTTTCATTCTTCTGAGTAACACAAATAAAGATATTTTGAAGGATTTATGGTGTGTTTTGGTCAATGGGGTCCAAAACGTTCAAGCTCCGAAAAGAACATTAAGTCATCATCAAAGTAATTCATATGACTCGAGTCGTTTAGTCTTATAATCATGATTTATCATGAATGGTTTTGTCATATGGATTACTTTGATGATGACTTATTTTCTTTTTGGAGCATGAAAGGAACCCATTCATTGTATGGACAAAAACACATCATATCTCCATGAAAATATCTTCGTTTGTTTTCCACTGAAGAAAGAAAGCCATTTGAGTTTGAGACCGTATAAGGGTGAGTAAATAATGGGTGAACTCTCCCTTTAACTAGGGGTGTGGAATATATGCAAAAATGCACATCACAATATTTGTAAAAACATTCTGGTTGATAATGATATATAATAAACACAATAAACACGTTTTAATTCTAAAGTGATTCCAAAGCTACAATGAAAGGTGGTTTTGATTTAAAACAATGTCCAAATTAAAGATATGAGCCTATTTCACCTTTGCAGAATTTCGGAAAAGTCGTTGCAGATGCAGAACAAGTTATTACATTTTGATAAATGATTATGAAAACCTTTTTTATTTTTATTTTGATGAATGTGCATGCACGAATCATCTAAGACCATTAATTTGTATTAAAAAAGGGTAACGGTAATTTTTTATTCATATTGGCATTTTTCTGACATCTGTGCATCACGTGGTGACAATTCAGTGTAAATGGAACATGCATAAATTGCAATTGAAACAATGCTCGTTTAAATAATTGATCGCTTCAACTGGTGCTTAGGCCACATCCACACTAATATGTTTCTGTCTAAAAACGACTCTCATCCACAATGAAACAAATCGAGCATTTCGAAAAACCGTCTCCATAACGGCATCCTTTGGAAAACTATGACATGAGACTGAGGATGAAAGTGTCTTTAGAAGCATTTAGTATTAGAGACAACTCGTGGAATTTCTCTTTGCTATCACAAACAGTCTCTGGGTTATTTCAGTGATGCAAACAACCACCTCTGTAAACCTCTGGTTTGGTTTTTCCACGGCCATTAGCATGAGAAAACATTTGTCAACAGTGCTAAAATTACACTCTTTGTCCATGGTGCAACAGTAGCTGAAACACTGAGGTTATTTTGAGACAAAATGCTGCTAATATCAGCCAAATTCTGTCTGAACTCATATTGATCTCACGCTATGACTCAAGTGAGATGTTGGTTTACTGATGTTTCTCATGCTTGATCATATTAGGACCATGGATACTCATTTCCTTTCACAACTCCGCTAAACCAGTTCAATTTAAACCAGACAATATCATAAATATCACTCTACGTTTTAGTCAACACTTTCACCTCAGCTCTCTCGTGCCTTTACAACCCAGCGTGAGTGATACAATCACAACAAAGTCTCAAACAAGGGCGACGCTGAGTTTTGCAGATCTAAATCAATATTGCAGTGGTCAGAAGAACTTGTGTTCAGTCCTGATTTTGTTTATCAATGCATCTTTTGAATAACATATCTGACTTACGCTGGCTAAACAGTCTGGTTATTTACAGAAGTGGCAACCACATTTTACAAGTAAGCACACTTAGTACAAATTCAGGTTGCAAAAACCATATTTACATTAAATCTGCATAGCTTGTACAGATCCAAAATGAACAACTAGTTGTAGTGACACAACACAATATGGACAAGGACAGCTTTTTCAGAAATACAGAAACACGTGTTTCAGGCAACTCTCCTGCCTTAACTTAAATTTTGATATTGTCTCTCTATGCCATAGTAATTTTTCTTTCAGCAATATGGTATGTGATTAAATGAGCATGTGAACGACTGTCAGTCTCATTTATGCAACCTTGTCTCATAGAATGAACATTACTATAACAACATTTTTGCAAAATGACTTTTACGTGCCATGATCTACATTTCGCCGCAGTTTACTGGTGAACTTAACACTCGAGGCGCTACGACAACTGTGTGTTTTATTCACTTTCATACAAATCGTGACTACAACGGCTGATTATGACTTTATAAGCACTTATTTTTTGCTCTATTATTCACACACTGCTTTGTAATGATAACAAATACTTTTACTCTAATGCATAATTTGAAAATCACACATTTTAACGCTTGAATTACAGGCCCACCTAAATTTACACAATTATTCCAATGTGACTTGTGGCCATGGTAGTCGAGACAAAAGTGTCATTGAAGCGACAAAAAATGAGTTTTTCATGTTGCATTTGCTTTTAGATCACTATCGGTTAGGTTTAGGTGATGGTTTAATATATGTCTGTTTTGTTCACCTCTCGTCTGCTTTTAGGACACTTTTGGTTAGGTTTAGGTGTTGGTTTCAGGTATGTCTGTTTTGTTCACCTCTCATCTGCTTTTAGGACACTATTGGTTAGGTTTAGGTTTTGGTTTAAGGATGTCTGTTTTGTTCACCTCTCACCTGCTTTTAGGACACGATTGGTTGGGTTTAGGTGTTGGTTTAAGGTAAGTCTGTTTGTTCACCTCTCACCTGCTTTTAGGACACTATTGGTTAGGTTTAGGTGTTGGTTTCAGGTATGTCTGTTTTGTTCACCTCTCATCTGCTTTTAGGACACTATTGGTTAGGTTTAGGTGTTGGTTTCAGGTATGTCTGTTTTGTTCACCTCTCATCTGCTTTTAGGACACTATTGGTTAGGTTTAGGTTTTGGTTTAAGGATGTCTGTTTTGTTCACCTCTCACCTGCTTTTAGGACACGATTGGTTGGGTTTAGGTGTTGGTTTAAGGTAAGTCTGTTTGTTCACCTCTCATCTGCTTTTAGGACACTATTGGTTAGGTTTAGGTGTTGGTTTAAGGTAAGTCTGTTTGTTCACCTCTCATCTGCTTTTAGGACACTATTGGTTAGGTTTAGGTGTTGGTTTCAGGTATGTCTGTTTTGTTCACCTCTCATCTGCTTTTAGGACACTATTGGTTAGGTTTAGGTGTTGGTTTCAGGTATGTCTGTTTTGTTCACCTCTCATCTGCTTTTAGGACACTATTGGTTAGGTTTAGGTGATGGTTTAAGGTATGTCTGTTTTGTTCACCTCTCATCTGCTTTTAGGACACTATTGGTTAGGTTTAGGTGATGGTTTAAGGTATGTCTGTTTTGTTCACCTCTCATCTGCTTTTAGGACACTATTGGTTGGGTTTAGGTGTTGGTTTAAGGATGTCTGTTTTGTTCACCTCTCATCTGCTTTTAGGACACTATTGATTAGGTTTAGGTGTTGGTTTCAGGTATGTCTGTTTTGTTCACCTCTCATCTGCTTTTAGGACACTATTGATTAGGTTTAGGTGTTGGTTTCAGGTATGTCTGTTTTGTTCACCTCTCATCTGCTTTTAGGACACTATTGGTTAGGTTTAGGTGTTGGTTTCAGGTATGTCTGTTTTGTTCACCTCTCATCTGCTTTTAGGACACTATTGGTTAGGTTTAGGTTTTGGTTTAAGGATGTCTGTTTTGTTCACCTCTCACCTGCTTTTAGGACACTATTGGTTGGGTTTAGGTGTTGGTTTAAGGTAAGTCTGTTTGTTCAACTCTCATCTGCTTTTAGGACACTATTGGTTAGGTTTAGGTGTTGGTTTAAGGTAAGTCTGTTTGTTCACCTCTCATCTGCTTTTAGGACACTATTGGTTAGGTTTAGGTGTTTGGTTTAAGGATGTCTGTTTTGTTCACCTCTCACCTGCTTTTAGGACACTATTGGTTGGGTTTAGGTGTTGGTTTAAGGTAAGTCTGTTTGTTCACCTCTCATCTGCTTTTAGGACACTATTGGTTAGGTTTAGGTGTTGGTTTAAGGTAAGTCTGTTTGTTCACCTCTCATCTGCTTTTAGGACACTATTGGTTAGGTTTAGGTGTTGGTTTCAGGTATGTCTGTTTTGTTCACCTCTCATCTGCTTTTAGGACACTATTGGTTAGGTTTAGGTGTTGGTTTCAGGTATGTCTGTTTTGTTCACCTCTCATCTGCTTTTAGGACACTATTGGTTGGGTTTAGGTGTTGGTTTCAGGTATGTCTGTTTTGTTCACCTCTCATTTGCTTTTAGGACACTATTGGTTAGGTTTAGGTGTTTGGTTTAAGGATGTCTGTTTTGTTCACCTCTCACCTGCTTTTAGGACACTATTGGTTGGGTTTAGGTGTTGGTTTAAGGTAAGTCTGTTTGTTCACCTCTCATCTGCTTTTAGGACACTATTGGTTAGGTTTAGGTGTTGGTTTCAGGTATGTCTGTTTTGTTCACCTCTCATCTGCTTTTAGGACACTATTGGTTGGGTTTAGGTGTTGGTTTCAGGTATGTCTGTTTTGTTCACCTCTCATTTGCTTTTAGGACACTATTGGTTAGGTTTAGGTGTTTGGTTTAAGGATGTCTGTTTTGTTCACCTCTCACCTGCTTTTAGGACACTATTGGTTGGGTTTAGGTGTTGGTTTAAGGTAAGTCTGTTTGTTCACCTCTCATCTGCTTTTAGGACACTATTGGTTAGGTTTAGGTGTTGGTTTCAGGTATGTCTGTTTTGTTCACCTCTCATCTGCTTTTAGGACACTATTGGTTAGGTTTAGGTGTTGGTTTCAGGTATGTCTGTTTTGTTCACCTCTCATCTGCTTTTAGGACACTATTGGTTGGGTTTAGGTGTTGGTTTCAGGTATGTCTGTTTTGTTCACCTCTCATTTGCTTTTAGATCACTATTGGTTAGGTTTAGATGTTGGTTGGTACATTTTACTCATTAAAACCTCCATCTAATATTCACCTTAATGCGACACCATTTCACTCGCTTTTGGCGGCCCCCGCTGGACATTTAACTGGAAAACAAGAGTGCAATAAGCCACGTAATTTAGTTTAGCAAAGATGTTGCCATGCTCATGTAATGTTCAGGCTGCATATATGCGCAACAGACGTCGTTTTATATGAAAAAAATTCTGGTTTGTATCTCAGCAAAACCATATCATATGCCTTCTAAAAATACGACACACGAGTCATATGAATATCTTTCATGATACTTTTGTGTCCTTTTTACTCTTTAAAGTGAGTCACTATAAACTGCCATTGTGTTGCAAAGACAAAAGGCGATCTTCATTAAAACATCTCCTTTTGTTTTACGCATAAGAAACAAATTCATACAGGTTTGAAACAACTATATATAACAGTGTACCAGGGCAGATAGTAGCAAACTGTTGTGCACAAACAATGGTACAAAGTTCATAAGTGTAAATTCAAGACCTCGTGCCAACACACAATGCAGAAGCTAAAGGTATAAACAAGAGGCCACTGGTGAAGGAAATCTCCTCTCGAGTGAGCCACAGATCAGAGCCTTGATAACTTGTTTGTCTTTGCCATTAAGAGTGGCTTTTCAGAGACTTCGCGATTGTGAGGAGCAACAGGAAGACAATTATCACCATCTGATATCTCTTGCCTCTCAATGGGGAAAACAGAGATGGATGGATCTCATGTCTAGCCTTCACAAAAGATGGTCAAGTCTATTTTGACTGCTTGCACTATGGCAGCTTCTTGCGAGGCCTCGATGACTGCACAGGTAAACAAGGATACAACAAGCAAATCAGCCTACTCCATCAGAGGCATTATGAGAAGATGGGCAACTCACTGTGGTCATGTGTGTTTTGGGTGCACTGGGTTTGCAAGATGTTGTGAATGGACCAAACCAAACAGACTTCTCACAAAACACAAAACCAGTGTGAACAAACAAACCCAAGCAAGCACGTGCTCCGTATAGGCTTCAGAACTCATGTGCACTAACTGCAATAACACACACGTGAAGCGCAGTAAACACTTTGACATTGACAAAGAAAATGCTAGATTTCTTTTAGTCAGCCAGGACAAGTGCAAAACCGCAAAGCTTTAAAACACTCACCACTGTGCTAATGTACTGAGGGCCAAGGATAACCAAGGCACTTACAGTGGCCTCAAAAAGTATTTGGATACTTTAAGGAATATTATAGTTTCAATACAAGTTAAACTCAAACGACAGCATTTGTGGCATAATGTTGTTTACCACAAAAATATTTTGACTCGTCCCTCCTTTTCTTTAAACAAATGCAAAAATTGGACCAGCTTAAATATAGGACAAAATTGTATCTTTAAATATGGGACGACCCCGTATTTTAAGTTACGGGTGGCAACCCTAAGGTCAGCATACTATGGACATGTTTCACTAACGTGGGACAAGCAGGAAGTGTTCAAATGCCTTTTTAGTCTTTATTTTGAACAGTAATGTTAAATCATTATTTTAAACCAGAGAACTTCTTTTTGTTCGATTATTTGCTTTAAAAGTGTGCATGTGCTGTATGCCTTTAATATAAACGCAAAGACACATTTTTAAAGGGATAGTTCACATAAAATGAAAATTCTCTCATGCATATCCTAGATGTGTATGACTTGACTTTCTTTCTTCTGCTGAACACGTATTAAGATTTTTAGAGAATATCTCAGCTCTGTAGGTCCATATAAGGCATGTAAATGGTGACTAGAACTTTAAGGCTCCAAAAAGCACACAAAGGCAGCATAAAAGTAATCCATACACTCCAGTGGTATAATCCATGTCTTCAGAAGAGATATGATAAGTGTGGATGAGAAACGTCAATATTTAAGTCTTTTTTTTTTACTATCAATCTCCAGTTTCATATTCTTCTTCTTTTGCTTTTTGGTGATTTGTATTCTTCATGCATATTGCCCCCTACAGGGCAGGGAGAAGAATATCAAGTAAAAAAAAAGGATTTAAATATTGATAATCCATTTCTCATCCACACCTATCATATCACTTCAGAAGACACTGTATAAATGTAACCACTGGAGTCATGGATTACTTTTATGCTGCCTTTATGCACTTTTTGGAGCTTCAAAGTTCTGATAACAATTCACTTGCATTGTGAGGACCAAAAGAGCTGAGATATTCTTCTATAACTCTTACTGTGTTTTGCAGAAGACAGAAGTCATACACAGCTGAAGGCATGAGTAAATGAAGAGACTAGAGAATATTTATTTTAACTATTCCTTCAAGAGTGGCCAAGTGTCCAAACAGGCCTACCCCGCATGCATCAAAATTAAGTTGCAATTACATTGATATTGTCATGCACAAAATAAGTCTACTTTTAAGGCACTTTATAATAAAGTGTAACTATAAACGGACGTGCTAAATAATTAATGGCTCATGCAATGTTTAAATGAGGTGAAATATGATGCATATGATAATCTCAAAACTCAGGCACACCGGGGCGGGAAAGCAGTCGGCAGCTTCTGATCCTTTACATTTGAAATAATCAAATCGCGTCAACGTTGTACCAACACACCACAAAACCGTGCCAGTTTGTTCTCCGGGGGGCTCTTACCATCATTTTGGCCGTCTTGCGCTTCGGAAATATTTGGCATTAGAGGGGAACTTGGCACAGAATCGCTGTCGCCGGAAAAATAGCCACTAGAGGACCTGGAGAAGTTCCGGGACAGCGCTGACCTCGACTGGTATCCATGTGGACCGCTCGACATGGAAATCCCTCCCCTTAACGGGTCCTCATGGCTCGGCTGAGGGAGGGCATGCTGCCCGGAGCGCAAGACCTCTCCGCCGCCGGTGCTCTCTCCGCTTCCCCGCGTCTCTTCTAAAGAAGCCGGGCCATTAGCCAGCGTTTGCTCTCTGCAGAACACATGAAACACTCATTACTGTCTTTTTCAAGCGTTTCGAAGAGGAATTGTGTGCTTCTTTTTTTTTTTTTTTTTTTTTGTGCTCAAGGGGCTAGGTTGGCAGCGAACGCAACGAGTAGTGACCCGGTGAAGTGCGTCACAGTTGATCTCCACTTCAACTTCCCTTTTCTTCCTTAGAGCAAAACACTGGAGTCAAATGTACAGTTTTGGAATAAAACTCTTGAATTCGCGAAACGAGCGTGTCCCATGTGGCGTCGAGTTCGCGCTGTATGTCAATCGCAGTGGTCTCGAGCGGGTTTGTTATGGTCGTTTGTTTACAATGGAAGCGTATCGTTCTCTGTATCACTCGAAACTCTGCTAGTTAATATATAAATATAGACTAAAACACAGCTTCAAATATTTCGCCTAAATGAAACCAAAAACGATGAATATAACGGACAATATAAATACAACAAAACAACTGTTCGTCACGCTGTCGTATTATGATCTTTGATATAATTGTTGCGCGTGCACTTGTCAGCTGCCTTCTAAATACCGCACTGTCGATACACAATACTGTAGGAGCGCGCGAGATAAAAACATTCGCGTATATAATTTTTCGCTCGGGGTATATTTTTTTATAACTATTTGATTGCATTTGACATCGACGGGTAAAGGCAGCACTATATACTTTACTGTAAGTACTGTTCAAGCGTAACAATCGAATTTGACACGATTTGTTTTCACCGCGTGAGCGGCGGCAAACACTTTCGTTCGCACCAAAAAAACAAAGTTTCCTTTTAATAGGAGCGCGTTGACGCCTCCAAGTGTTCAGGCAAACGGACAACAAGACAATAGAGCAAAGTAACGCGGGTCTCAGTCTAGCAGACCGACAGCCTTCGATGACAAAAAATACAAATAAAACAGAGATCGGAATCGTCGAAATCTTGGTTGCGAACTTTTCGGATCCATTTGAAAGTAAAGCGCGAATAAACGCAACTCACAATGTGACTCGTCGTATAGAATATCACCCGGTGTGCGCATACTGAACTTTGACAACAACAACCGCAAGTTTCATCGCAATTCTCTATTTTGACTAATCCAGACCAGGGGTGTGGGTAACGGAAAACAAAGCAAACAGGTGCCTGTCTTTATCCGTCTCAAACATGGATAAGTTATTCAGTCTGCGGAAATGTCAACGCTATTAGGCCAGTAAGGGGGGTGGACTCAAGTCTTGTGCATCTTAACTTTTGTTTTATTTGCCACATTGTGTGGCTGGACACAACGCAACGCGAAGCCGATCAGAGACAAAACGCGCATCATACGTTTTCATACCCCCGCCCCGCGCGCAACATTGCCTTTGCGCGTAATTGCGTGTCGCTAAAATGAAATACCAACGCTGACTATAACGCATGGTGAACTCGACGAATAAATAAACGCATAACTACATTTACTAAACCAAATGGCCTTTCTTGGGTTTTAAATCACAGCTATAATGTGTCCAAATAAAACGCGTATCCTACTTTAATTGCGTATAATTATTTTTTGAGAGATGATGTTGTAATTTAGAGATGGAGCTTTTCAGTTTATCACAAAAGATAAAGAAGACTTAGAGACAGCCGGCATAATGCACGATACTCCCGAATGAACTCACCTGGACGTGTCCGACATATCCGCTGAGGCTTTAGCGCATCATAATAGTGACAAAAATAACAAAGGGGGGGGGAATAAAAATATCCAAGAGATTTAAAAAAAACCACAATAATAATAAAAAAGCTCTGTTGTGAAGGGAAAAATAACTAATCCAATTTCAGACAATCGATGACTTTAAAATCTAGGCGAATATATTTCCTTTAGAGGAGCTGCCACAAAAGAAGTTCCTGTATGAGAAACGTCCACCGGATTGTTTTGGAGTGTCTCTTTTGTCTCGGTCGGATTTTAAGTGTACTTCCTCGCCGAGGCTCACTCCCCTGCGACCGCACCGCAGAGAGAGCAAGTTGTTCTAAAGTCTATTTACTGAACCGAACGCTAAGAGCAGCAGCTGCGTCAAACCACGCCCACCGTGGGGGCGTGACCTGTCACGTGACCCACCCATTGGTTTGTGAACGTCTCAAACTACAGTGACGCTCCAAATGTACACAAAGATTAAACATCACACTGTATTTCTTTTGCACAATATTTATTGTTTTGCAAAGGCTAGCCTCTTTTGTGGTATATTTCATGTACAGTCTGGTCAAATAATGTTTGAATCACAAGCGACATTTCAAAAGAGCACAGTGGTAATTATGTAACAATGCAATATGTAATACAGGCCATGTTATTGACATTCTAAGCATTCTGTATGTACCTTAATAGCACAGCACATATATTGGATGTTTGTGTTTACATCTGGAAGACATATTTTTTTTTAGTATTGACTGCTCATCTGTAATACATCTATAAGACGTTTCCTTTGGAAGTCAATAAGACAATCAGTGGATGTCTTTTGAGATGTTTATGATTTAGAAAGTTTGTAAATCTGATCTTTTAAGATGTTTAGCAGATACGAATGCGCCGCTTTCCAGATGAAATGTTCTTGAACAGATATCTCGGATACATATGTGCGTTCTGGGTAAACAATCTGCATATAGGAGAGAGGACTTTATTAATGCAATTATTAAAATGTATTGCAATATTTAGTTCAATCAAAGTAAAACTCATTACCAATTCATGCATATGTTATAATAAATTAATAAAAGGTTTGGTCCACACTACACATACAGAATGGGAGTAATATTAAAGTTTTAGTATCAAACCCACATGTGAACTGTTACTCAATATAAGTACCAATTACTGTAGGCATACATTATTTAATATCTGTGCATAAGTGTGATGACTAACATTTCAACTCTTTCTGGCTCTGTTGGCACAATATATACAAAAACTCCCTCATGGCATTACTCACCTTAATATCTATGCCACAAATATCCATTGCATTTTCAAAACAACCACTTAGTTGAAATAAAAAGCGATGAGATCAAAAGAAATGAGATAACTACTTTATATCTGTGTAACAACTGTCTTGTATACTAACTGCTTATGAGGGCAAGCAGAAGTGCTGAAGTTATTGAGAGATTACATAATGTAAGACACTATTCAGCTTTTCAAAAGCATTAAACATTTTTAGCAATGTTGTCGTTTCATTTTGTTTTGTTCATAAATGTGTTTCCCTTCTTCATACACAGAAATGTTTCACATACACAGAAAAAGCAATATTCTGTGTTCAACACAAGCTAAATACACATTGATTCAAAATTATTGCCAAAAGATGTAAACATTATCTGTCAACATGACTTTAGTGTTAACATTTCTGTTCTGCATGATTTTAGTATTACTGGATATAACTTGACACAGAAAAGGTTAGTCAGTGATTTCTTTTTTTCACATTAACATTGTTAACATATAATATTTACATCTTGTGGGTATACTTTTGAAACATGTGTATTTTAATGTTTATGCACTGGCCCATTCACTTCCATCGTAAGTGCCGCACTGTAACCACACACACAGATACACACACACACACACACACAGACACACACACACACACTCTCACAGACACATACACACACACACACACACAGATACACACACACACAGATACACACAGATACACACACACACACACACACACACACTCTCACAGACACACACATACACTCTCACAGACACATACACACACTCTCACAGACACACACATACACTCTCACAAACACACACATGTTGGTGCAGCTATCCTTATGAGGACTCTCCATAGACATAATGATTTTTATTCTGTACAAACTATAGATTCTATACCCTAACCCTAACCCTACCCCTAAACCTAACCCTCACACAAAACTTTCTGCATTTTTACATTTTCAATAAAACATTGTTTAGTATGATTTTTAAGCGATTTGAATTATGGGGACAATAGAAATGTCCTCATAAACCACATTTATAGCATAATACCCTTGTAATTACTAATTTGTAACCTAAAAAAATGTTCTCATAAACCACATAAACAAGCCCACACTCTCACAGACACACACATACACTCTCACAAACACACACACACACACTCTCACAGACACACACATACACTCTCACAAACACACACATACACTCTCACAGACACACACACACACTCTCACAGACACACACATACACTCTCACAAACACACACACACACACTCTCACAGACACACACACAGATACACACACACACACACACACACACTCTCACAGACACATACACACACTCTCACAGACACACACATACACTCTCACAAACACACACTCTCACAGACACACACATACACTCTCACAAACACACACACGTTGGTGCAGCTATCCTTATGAGGACTCTCCATAGACATAATGATTTTTATTCTGTACAAACTATAGATTCTATACCCTAACCCTAACCCTACCCCTAAACCTAACCCTCACAAAAAACTTTCTGCATTTTTACATTTTCAATAAAACATTGTTTAGTATGATTTTTAAGCGATTTGAATTATGGGGACAATAGAAATGTCCTCATAAACCACATTTATAGCATAATACCCTTGTAATTACTAATTTGTAACCTAAAAAAATGTTCTCATAAACCACATAAACAAGCCCACACACACACACTCTCACAGACACACACACATTCACTCTCACAGACACACACACACACACTCTCACAGACACACACACACACACTCTCACAGACACACACACTCTCACAGACACACACACTTACACTCTCACAAACACACACACACACACACACACTCTCTCACAGACACATACACACACTCTCACAGACACACACATACACATACACTCTCACAAACACACACACACACACACTCTCACAGACACACACACACACTCTCACAGACACACACATACACTCTCAAAGACACAAACACATACACACACTCTCACAAACACACACACACACACACTCACTGACACACACATACACTCACAAACACAAACACACACACACACTCTTACAGACACACACATACACTCTCACAGACACACACATACACTCTCACAGACACACGCATACACTCTCACAAACACACACACTCTCACAGACACACACACACTCTCACAGACACACACACACTCTCACAGACACTCTCGCGCAAACACACACTCACTCTCACAGACACACACACACACACACACACACACACACACATATATAAACGATGGGTTAGTTGAAATGAATGTTGAAATATAAATGCTGTTGATTAAGCTTAACTTGCATTGGACCCGAAACATTCTTTTAAAGGTACAGAAAAGTAGTGTCATACCTTCTCATGACATTACAATTATTTTTGGCACAAAGCTTGACACTTTATAATAAAACATTAGGGAAATAAGAACTATTGCATTGACCGACTCTAACAATCCCTTTAAGGCAAGACAGGTAATTCTGAGGCCATTCTGGTGACGGTGCAGCTCCCATCAATTCGGGAAAAGACCGAAATTTCCAATCAAATCTTAAATCAGAAATAAAACGAAAGGCCTCATAAATTGTGCTTCATTGACACAAATCACGCTAAAACATTTTTTTCAAGCTGGTCCAGCAAATGCATGTTCAAGAGTAAACAAATAGGCCATGCATCTATCAAAAAGGCGATTGGCTCTTTTAACCGAAAGGTTAAATTCTATTCCTACAGATTTCTCCCATTCATTTTTCATCGAGTGTTCTGTTTTCATGCACTTATAATGTCTCTGTTTCAACCATTGTAAAAAATTCCAAAATGTTCCAAACTATTGAGGCCAGCTTCCTGAAATCACTCGATTGTGTTTCTGTATCCTCGTAAGACAGCGGGTTGGCCTCTTGCACATTACTCCATGTTCATTTACTCAGAGGTTAGACAGTGGGTGGCCACTGCTGGGATATTGTGGCTGGGCGTAGAAGGCCCACTCCGCCCTGGGGTTGGCGACCCAATCGATGGGGGCCTGGATACAACAGAATGGGACGTTGAAGTCAGCGACCACCTTCAATGCATCGTCCTTCACCAATCTGCACAACTCCAAAAGCTTCAAAACAAGCAGACCGCAATCACTCAAAGGTTAATACAGCAATTACACTACAAGAAATACCACACAAGTGCTGTTTGAGTGAAAATCAGCACGGCTTTTGACCTGAACGAACTGGAATCAATTAGGCCGAACCAATGAAACACATTTTTATGGGTTAGATCGGATAGCTTTAATTGCTCGTTAATGCAAGATTTAAAGCATTTTACAACAATGGCTAAGCACGGGCTTAAAAGAAACCAGAGCTGCACTCATTTTTAATTATTAATACACTTTTGGTCAAATACCTTTTATTATATGTTCCCAGGGTTGGGAGCATCATTATTACTTTAATATTTATTTATTTATTTGGGCAGGGAAAAGATTAAATAGAAATCTGAGATGCAAATTAGCATGTGATAACATCTAAATGTGCAATACCTCTTTTTTTATTAAAAAGTTTAATTATTATTTTTTTTATTTAAATTGTAATACATTTTTTTGTCCCTATACAAATAAATAAATATATAAATTGAACATAAAAAGAAAAAAATTGAAATTTAATCTTCTTAAAATCTATTTGTTTTTACTTTAAAGTTTACTTCAGTGTTTATTAGATCTGATTATTATATCTGTTAACTAAATAGCAATTATACTGCGTAGTTTGGGCCCTGTTGTTAATTTCTAAAATGAATATTCAATGAAATAATTTTCATGATGTACCAAGTTAGTTTGGTTTAATTTACAGCATTAGCATCGAGAAAATTTCATGTGTAGGCAAAATAGAAATGATAACAGAAATATACCAAAATGAATCAGAATCGAATGAAATCGTTTCAAAATCGAATTAAATCGAGAAATTGTAATTAAAAAAAATTATGAAACTTGGAAATCTGTATATACCCAGCTCTTAACCGTTCTATAAACAAAAAGTTCAAATTGCATAACTGAAATTTAAGACACAATATGGCTTGCTGTTTCATTATTTGTGGCCCATCAATAAAAATGGTTTGCTAGTTGCAGTATTGGCCAGAAGAAATGCACCTCCTTTAAAATAGCATTCTCATATCTAACCAAACCCTTTGGAAACCCAGAACCCTGAACTTTAGGAATACAGTCCCTTGCCTAGCACAGCACCCTCTGGTGGACATGAATAAAGCAACATTTAATAACACTTTTTGTAAAAAAAAAAAGAAAAAGAAATTGGAAGTTACCTATGGTATTATATGAAATGTGACTTGATGTCATTCAGGTGTGACAGAACATAGTCAGACAGCAATGATGTGAGAATCAGATAAATGTGAGAATACAAAGAATGTGCTCACCATAACCAAAAGTTAAACCAGGACCACAGCATGGTGGATCAGCTGACAAACTGACTAAACAAAACTCAGAAGACTTACTACTGTACATACTGACCGTTAATCTAGTGACTTTGGTCACTGTATTTAGCTTGATGTAATCGATGGGTTGCACTGTTGTTCAAATTGGACTGAAAAAAAAACATCTTTCCAGAAAATGTTCAATAGATGGAAAAAAAATCATATATATATATATATAATCCAGAAAACACAAGTTGTGAAAGCTTTATACAGTGTAAACCACTCTGAATGAAGTCTACAGTGTTTCATTATTATTTATAATGTTTTGAAATCACTGTGGGCCGTTGGCATGCCATGAAAAAGTGCAAATGAATTATAAATGCAGATTTTATGATCTCATTTTAAAGGAATATTCCAGGTGCAATACAAGTTAAGCTCAATCGACGGCATTTGTGGCATAATATTCATTACCACAAAGATTAATGCAACTCGTCACTTGTTTATTTACAAATCGCAGATGTAGTGAGGCACTTACAACGGAAGTGAATGGGGGCCAATCTATAAACATTGAAATAGTCACTGTTTCAAAAGTATAGCCACAAGACGTAAACAATATAAGCTTGATTTTAGTGTGATCATTTAGATCATCGTTGCGTCGTCATGGCACCAAAGTTGTAAGATTGGATATAACTTTACACATAAGATTAGTAAGTGAGTTTATCACACTAAATCATGTTAACACAAATCTTTTTTTCGTCTCATGGTTATATGTTTGAAACAGTGAGCATTTTTAACGTGTACAGATTGGCCCCCATTCACTTCCACTTGTATTGAACCTGGAATATTCATTTAAATGAGAGGAATATTTCCTTAAAAACCACAGAATTGTGCTTTAATGAACTACTAAAGGTGATTAATGAGAAATATATTGTTACCCGGTAAAGCTACGAACATACACTTTCCCTTATTCATAATTATTGTAACCTAAAATCTTGCTTTTGAATAAAGGTTCACGTTTGAGTTATCAGTCAACTACTCCGTCTATGACAGCAGTATTTACTTAGGTAAAACTAACACATCCAAAATGAGTTAATGATAAGAACACTTATTTAAAAGGGTGATTCACATTAGACTCATTGTGAGAATCGTTTGTCTCCTGCGATCGCTTCATTCATGAGGTGTCACACCAATACCATAGACATCCTGTGTGAGTCACCGAAGCTGCTGTTTTCTCCCACATCATCTGACAAAGAGTTAATTTATCGTCCTGACACTTGGGATCCTGCTCAAGTGCTTGCATCGCAGATGAAAGACAGATGATCGTAGGCTTTCGGATTTCAGCAAAGCTCTGCTTGTGTATTTTGACTTTTATAACCCTGTAGTGTGAAACCCCCTCATTGTTCTGTTTGAGAAACACTCACTTATCTGTGTGGCATTAATGCTTGAAATATGTTTGGACACGTCTTGCTCCTCAATAGCCTTCTGTCCAAGCAAGAGCCTGAGGTATGTCTGATCTCTCGCTTTCTCTGTCTGCCTCTCTCTCTCTCTCTCGCAACATCTAGAGATAAGGAAAGTGTATAAAGAGAGAAGAAAAAACATTTCTAGCTTCGTTTTTTTGTTCAGTGGCGTAGACAAGGGTGGGGCTAGGCCCATCCAAATTAGACCCAGACTATTCTTTGACTTCAAATATATATTTATAAAACAGATGCATAAATTCTGATTTCTGGAAGTGTGAAAGAACTGGTTGAATGCGCCACTTCTTTGTTGTGAAGGAAAACTTGGTTAAAAAAATGTGGGCGAAATCTTAGCTCATTTATTTTTATTGAGGCCCACCCAAAAGTAACTTCTTGGCTACGCCCTTGGTTTTGTTATCTGTGCGAAGCGCTTTGAATTAGCTTAAAATAATCTGATTTGGTCAGATTTGTGGTCTGGTTGGTTTGTAAACACAGGAAAGCTTGTACTACAATTGATTCATATTAAATAACTGAAAGAGTGAACACATTATATTAATAAACGTTTTGGGTTCAATATAAGTTAAGCTCAATCTGCAGCATTTGTGGCATGATATTGATTACCACAAAAATACATTTGAACTCATCCCTCGTTTACAAAAAAAAAGAGAGAGAGAGAAAAATTAGGGTTACACTGAGGTACTTCCAATGGGAAAGTGTGAGGACAGTCCTAAACATTAAAATACACTGTTTCAAAATTATAGCCTAAAGATGTAAACAATACACAAGTTAACATGATTTTAGTGTGATAAAATCACTAACCTTTTATGTCTTAAGTTATATGCAATATTACAACTTTGTTGCCATGACAGCGCAATATTTTTGAACCCTGCAAGTCATTTTTATAGCACTAAAATGATGTAGAATGGAGATGTAATTACACTAAAATAATTTGAACAAGTATATTGATTACGTGCAGATAATCATTAGAAACTGCGAACAATCTGTTTTGATGTTCAGGTGTGTTCACGCTGACACACATCTGTACTGTATGTAGACCTAAACACTGTCTGGACATATACGGCAGGTTCAGTGACACTTCACATAATCTGGGGACATTCTATAATGCTTAACATTAGGTCATAATTATTCAATTTGGCTGATGATTAATTGTCAAACATATAATTGCGATTAAGACGATTAATCGTCTCTTTTAGGGCTTTTACAATTAATTGGCATTTCTTAAATTGCATGTGTGCTTCACGCCTTAAGAAGTTATTTTTGACATATTTCATTTATGTAAGCGAAATAAGCAAATAGGGGCGTAGAGTGGCCCAACGGTCAGAGGCAGAAATGACGTGCCAGAGGCAAAAATGACGTGCCAGACAGTGATGAAGAGGACCCCAAATTGGTGTTTATTAAGATGACAAAAACGATGATTTACTGTGAAAGTATAAAGTATGAAAAATATGAAAACAAACAAAACTAAAATATACACAATAAAGTACAAAGTATGACAAAACAACGAGTAAGCACACAGACAATTCAAGATTTGTTCACAGAAAGAGTAATAAACAGCAAAACTAATGACAAAAATCTGCTGTCATTAACCCCCCAACATCATTACCCAATGGTACGGTCCAATTTGAGGGGCGTGGCTGTTGCTTTAAGAACCTGTTGTGACCAGATGCATTGTTCGGTTGTGCAGCATGTGACCCAGAAATGGTTTGGTGGCATGTTCAAGAACTTTAGGTAATTTGAATGAAATGACGATGTGTTGTGACATTACTTGAAAATGCAAGATGATATTAAACAGAAAATTACATACAACAAAACAAATAAACAATAAACACAATGAACTCTTACTTTCAACAAAAACTCCACAAACAATCACAACACATTTTTCATATACTAAGATGTTGAGTGCCAGCATAAATCAGTGTACACTGATATGACACAGCATTAAAACCACTGACAGGTGAAGTGAATAACATATATTATCTCGTTACAATGGCATTTGTCAAGGGGTGGGATGTATTAGGCAGCAAGTGAACAGCCCATTCTTGAATTTCATGTGATGGAAGCATGAAAAATGGGCAAGCGTAAGGACCTGAGCAACTTTGACAAGGGCCAAATTGTGATGGCTAAACAACTGGGTCAGAGCATCTCCAAAACAGCAGGTCTTGTTGGGTGTCCCCAGTATGCAGTGGTTAGTACCTACCAAAAGTGGTCCAAGGAAGAACAACCGGTGAACCAGCAACAGGGTCATGGGCGCCCAAGGCTCATTGATGCACGTGGGGAGTGAAGTCAAGCCCGTCTGGTCCAGTTCCACAGAAAACTACTGTAGCACAAATTGCTGAAAAACTTAATGCTGGTCATGATAGAAAGGTGCCAAAACACACAGTGCATCGGAGCTTCCTGCATATGAGTCAGTGAAGCCACAGACCAGTCAGAGTGCCGACTGACCCCTGTCCACCACCTAAAGCGCCTACAATGAGCACACAAGCTTTAAGGTCCTGTGGACGGGTGGATTGTTTACCCGGGGATGTGGATGTGAAGAAGGCAGACCAGCGGAGGCAGTGTGATGCTCTGGGCAATGTTCTGCTGGGAAACCTTGAGTCCTGGCATTCATGTGGATGTTACTTTGACACGTACCACCTACCTAAAGATTGTTGCAGACCACATACACCCCTTCATGGTAACAGTATTCCCTGATGGCAGTGGCCTCTTTCAGCAGGGTACTGTGCCCTGCCACACTGCACAAATGTTTCAGGAATGGTTTGAGGAACATGATAAAGAGTTTGTGTCTGGGACTTTGTGCCAGATACAACAGGGCACCATCAGAGGTCTTGTGGAGTCCATGCCTCAATGGGTCAGAGCTGTATTGTAGGCATGAGGGGGACCTCCACGATATTAGGCATGTGGTTTTAATGTTGTGGCTGATCGGTGTATGTGTGTTGGTGTCAAGTCCATGTAAGAGTTCAAAACGTCTACAGTCTTAGCCTGTGACAAGGGGTATATCATTTCCTTTTAAGGCTTCAAAAAAGTAAATAATGTTAAGATTTCGAAACACTTAAAATATGTCTCTTTTGGTCAACTTTAGTTTTCGTTAATTTTACATTTACACTGTTGTTTTTAGAACTCATATTTTATATTATTTATATATATATATATATATACATGCATACTAAGCAATAGTAAAATATTTCTGTCCTAATCTCTCCACTTTTACACATTGTTTTAAGGCTCTTTGACTAAAACCACTAGCCCTTATTTCTCATAAACCAAAACATTTGAGATGTCGTTTTAATAATTTTACCACTCCCCAGAAATAGAGTAAGTGTTCATCTCCTCTGTCTCTGTCTGTGCTAATGAAATCACAATGACCAGAAACATTGCCATTACACGATCGTTTAAAGTTAACCCGGAGAGCTTTGCATTGACAATCAAAGTTTAGATTTGTTGTTTACATTTTTGCGAGTCTCTGCTGACGGCGTGTGCATCAGATAAGCGATTTGTGCGCTCTTCGGGACAGGAGATGCTCTGGTTGACATCCGCGGTGCGGCTCAGTGACGCTCGGAGTTCAACTGAATGAGACACAAATGGGCGTTAATGGTATTTATATTCATATATGGCATATCTGCATATTTGCATTACATATTTGCTTTAAATTCTAATTTCAATAACTAAGTTCAGATGATTATTTAATAATCGCGACAGACCTACTTAAAGTGAAAAACTCTTAATGTGGCTCAATGTCCAAAACAGTGATATTTTAAGATCAAATTCAGTATTTATCTTATTGATGACGCATACTATATACAGGCAATCAGACGTGCCCAGAATCTGAACGCAATGCGCAAAGTTGCACTTTAAGTGTTTTCCCCGCATAGAAAACTGTTATGAAGAAAACGCTTATTGTGGCTTAATGCAGTAAGATTTAGTTCAGATTCTGGGCTCGTCTGCATGCCTGTAAGAAGTATGAGTCATCAATAAGGTAAATGCTGAATTTGATCTTATAATTTGATCGTGTTAACCACGATTTTATCAAAATCATTTAGAGGGTCAGATAAAAGTGATTGGCGAACCTCATCATATCACCTACTTTAAGACAATAAATCGCACCGGGAGACTCTGAGAAGTGGTGGTACTCAAGAAAAACTGCCGGTACTCTGTAGACTAAATTAGAGAAGTGCAGATACTGCGTACCGGTGAGTACCCGCACACTTCAAGCACTTCATTTGCAGTAAATACAACTAAGAACATGAAAACAGTGATAACCAGAAGCGTTTACTTGCATATTTAAGAGTATGAACAGGGACTTTTGCAAACCCTACTATTTACATTTTATTAAAATTGTTGATAATTTTTCGCAAAATCTGAAAAAACTGATTTGGTAAAATGAATCGGACATCCCAATGCTACTTAAAAGAGAGGAATTTTCCAGGAGAATGTGTATTATTATTGCCTCTGCTCGCTCAGATGCTATCAAGCATAAGTCTGGTTCCAGAAGTAAAAATCCCATTAATTTTCTCTATAGGCCAACTGATCATAGAATGAACGTCACTAAAGCTACATTTTTGCAAACCGAGTTTTACGTGCTGTGTTCTACATTTATCTGCAGTTTCCTGTTGAAATGAACACTAGAGGCGCTACAACAACTGTACATTTTATTCAGCATCACACAAATCACAGGTACAACGGCTGATTTTGACACTTATTTTTCGCACGATTGCTCACACACTGCTATGTTATGATTTTGAAACCCTTTTACTCAAATGCATCTGTGACGAGGAGGCGGGCGTGGCCTGGCCGCGATGGAGCACGGCCTGCTCTGAATCAGCTGATCAGCGGGAGAGCGAGACAATGGGCAGCCGGAGACGCCGGTTGGGGAGAGAGACGCACGTGGCTGCGTTGTGAGTGTCTGTTTGTCTTATGTTTTATGTTGTTTTAAGTTGAGTTTTACATTAAACCTTATGTTTACTGTTCAACCGGTTCCCGCCACCTCCTTGCCTGAACTTCACCTGTTAGAGTGGTGCTGAAACCCAGAACGGATGAAGGATGTGCAGTAGTGGAGTCCTCGCTGCTGCCATCCGGCAGGGGATCAGCCGCGGCGGTCTGCCTGGGGATGGAGAGGTTGCTGCTGGCTGTTGAGAGCTGGAGGAATCACTGCCATCCGCCAATGAAGGGAAGGAGCGGTTCCGTCCATCAAAGGCCAGAGGAACCGCTGCCATCCGCCGATGAAGGGGAGGAACGGTTCCGTCCACCAGAGGCCAGAGGAACCGCTGCCATCCGCCGATGAAGGGGAGGACCGGTTCCGTCCACCAGAGGCCAGAGGAACCGCTGCCTTCCGCCGATGAAGGGGAGGAGCGGTTCTGTCCACCAGAGGACGGAGGAGTGGGCGACAGCACGTCCGGGAGCAAGTTCTTCTCTCTCTCTCTGTGTCTCCACTTGGCCTTTACCTCTACCCACGACCTACCCTCGTCTCTCCCCCAGGTTCGCAGGAAGGGGGGGGTGGACCACCGGCAGACAGAACAGACAGGAGGGCAGTGTCTCTGTCCCAGAGATGGGGCAGGGGAGTTAGTCAGACTGGTGGCGCCCCGGCCTGAATCGGCCGACGCTGAATCAGCTGATCAGCGGGACAGCTTTATAAAGGGCAGCCGGAGACAGTGGTTGGCTAGAGAGATGCACAAGGCCGCATTGTGTGTGTCTGTTTGTCTTATGTTTTATGTTGTTTTAAGTTGAGTTTTACATCAAACTTTACATTTAATGTTCAGCCGGTTCCCGCCTCCTCCTTGCCCGAACTTTACCTGTTACGGCATCATTTGAAAAATGTTAAATTTTAACGCTTGTATTACAGACTTGCCTATATTTACACACTTATTCCAGAGTGGTTCGTTTCCGTGGTAGCTCACTTGAGAGTGTTGGACTTTGGACTCGGAAGTACACGGTTCAAGTCCAGCAACACGCAAGCTGACACGTGCTTGGTTAGGTTTAGGTGTTGGCTAAGGGTAACATATGTCTGTTTTGTGTCTCTCATTTGCTTTTAGATCACTATTGGTTGGGTTTAGGTTAAAGTTTAAATTAGGCTGGATTTTTAATGCTAATTTATAAACCTGTAACGACAGATCTACTGTGAGCTCTGAGGCCACCCTAGCAGAATAGCAACATGGTAAAACCACTCAGAACACCTTAGAAACTGCAAGGCAATATCCAATCACCATAACACCCTCTCACATTTTCTTCAGTAAAATGTAAAAATCTAGTAATTGGTATTTGTGCACCATACAGTTCATATGTCATTTTCCTGTAAAACACAGCAGCCCACAGTCACTCTGTCTTCACAACATTTATAACTCTTTTATCATGATAAGCTCTCATTGCAGGTCTTGTTAGATATACTAGGGTTTTCCACACTGTTTCCACTGCAAATAGATATCCTGCTTTCGTTTTGGCAGTCGTTTACTCTCAGATTGACAACAAAGTTCATGCCAATCAAATCCCGCTAAGCGTGATGTTATTTGCATGGCTTATTCCATTGCCTGGAAAATGCATCGATAGGCAAAGATGGTCAGCCTTATCTTTCCAAAACATGTTTTCATATTGACATGAGAGAGAGCTTTCCTCAACAACTCCCAACAATGCAAAAACACGGTGATAAAAATCTGTGACTCCTCACATAATTTAAGACCCAAACTCCATTTAATCGCTCAAAGGTTGCTCTATCTTATCGCAGAACATTTAATCGCATTCTGAAGTGTGTTTCATTCAAGTATCAACTGTGTCTTAGATGTTACTCCTTACATTATGGATTGAATTCTGAATGTTTTACCCAGATAATTATTTTGTATTGCTCTGAGGTTGCTCTTTAATAGCTCAGGAGTTTACAGTTATTTTTTCATTCAAGTGTGAATTTTGTCTGATAAGTACAGTAAGTAAAAGAAGAAATAAAAATAGACACAAATGAGAAACTTGTTGACATACAGTAAGAGTAACATGATTTTAGTGTGATAAACTCACTAACTTTGTCACTAACAATAAACTTTGTTGCCATGACGATGTTATGCTCTAAACCCTAACGCCTTTTTTAAACAACTTTAAAGCCCAAATAATACATGAGTTTTAACAGAAGTATTAATGTAAGTGCTTTATAAAATTACAAGCTTCACATTTCTGCCTTTTTAAACCCTCCAAAAATTGGCCCATTGACTTCCATTGTAAGTGCCTCACTGTAACCTCTATGTTTGCTTTTTTTAAAGAAAAGGAGTGATGAGTCTAAATACATTTTGTGGTAATCAACATTATACCACAAATGCTGTCGATTGAGCTCAACTTATATTAAACTTGGACTATTCCTTTAATGTGAATGGCATAGCTCAGATCATTTAATCTTTGGAAGTAATTGATAAGAAATATTTTAAGTTCATACTAACACCTTTGGATCACAGACTTTGGGTTCTTGGCAATTGTAAATGGTCAGCACATATATAGCGCTTTTTTAATGGTTTAAATGGTTAACCTTAATGGTTTCAAAGCGCATTTCCACTGTGACCCATTCACACTCTCACACACCAATGACGGCAGAGCTGCCATGCAAGGTGCTAGCCTGCCATTGGGAGCAACTTGGGGTTCAGTGTCTTGCCCAAGCACACTTCGGCATGTGGAGTCATGTGGGCCAGGAATTGAACCGCCAATCCTGCGATTAGTGGCCAACCCGCTCTAACACCTGAGCCACAGCCGCCCCAAATTGGAGCACATTCTATAACTTTTGATCTCTTCTGCAACTCATGTGAGTTTACCGGGGTCTTTTTCCCAGGAAAACAATCTGAGATGCTGGAGATTCAATTTGCTCTCCATTTAATTGCTGTTATTGTCTCATTGGTGTCTAGGGAAAAAAACAAGATATTAAAGAGACTTTGCTTATCATATGGGTGTCCCTAAAACCACTCTAGCACAGCAGCTAATTATAAACATCATAAGTCATGAGGTTATTTTTGCTGCATGTTTTGTTGCCTGTCATGTGATAAATCACCTTCAATAAGCTACTGAAAACATTTAACAAAGGAACCGTAAGCACATGCCTTCAGTCACGTGCGGCGGCGCTGTTATGTGGTCTGGGTCTGACAGCAGAACAGAGGGGGTTGTTTGCATACAGACAAGGGCTGTGTTGGGTTTCTCCGGGTGGTAAACATGCAGTAAAGCACCTGCTGACTGCATATTGACAGAGTGGTGTCAACTCCACTGTACGTTCATCTCCTGCATGTTCCTATGTGTGTGAGAACCAATGGACAGTTTGTGTGTGTGTGTGTGTGTGTGTGTGTGTGTGTGTGTGTGTGTGTGTGTGTGTGTGTGTGTGTGTGTGTGTGTGTGTGTGTGTGTGTGTGTGTGCGTGATTTGAGGTAGACAGCAGACCAGTTGATCAATACCTTTAGGTGCTTTTTGGACCTTCCGAGTTCTGATCACCATTTACTTGCATTTTGAGCACCAACAGATCTGAAATATTCTTTTAAAATTCTTAGTTTGTGTTTTGCAGATGAAAGTCATACACATCAGGGATGGCATGAGGGTGAGTTTTGGGTGAAATGTACCTTTAAGTGGTGGTCACACTACACTTTGTGCTTAATTTACTCCCATTCAAAAGCATCAGAGGGCAGAAATGCAAGCTCATGAGAAGAAGTTTCATACTATGCTGCATGCCAAAGTTCAAGATTTGTGAACTCTCAACCATGAATTTGTAAGGACGCACGACAAATAGAGGATCGAAACGTCACACCCTGACCTCTTGGCTCAATACAAAGAATACGGTACATATTTAAAGCTGCATCTTTTGTCGTTGCAGGAAAGTGTGAAGACAGTATATTTAAATATTTTAAAGTATTACTTGCTTTCTGTACACCAGAAGCCATCCGGTGTGACATCATATCATGGTCCGTTGCATTGTCCGAAAAAAAATCACATGTTCAAAGCCTAGTGTGACCGCCCCTTTAGTCACTATTACTTTCATTGCATCTTTTTATCATGCAACTGACACTGACATTTTGTCCAACATAGCCTTTTATTTAAAGAGAATTAAATGTCAATACACATAGTGTGAAACAGAGGAAATTGGACAGTGTTCAGACATTATGGTAAAATTAGTTGTTAACTGGTAAATAAAAAATGACTACTCTTAAATTGTAATCAGATTACTGAATATACGTGTTACTTTCTAAAACACTGTTCACAGTAAAGGTTTTGTTCTTCCATACAAACAATTAAAAATAATCTACTTTGGGGGCCTGGGTAGCTCAGCGTGTATTGACGCTGACTATCACACCTGGAGTTGCGAGTTCGAATCCAGGGCGTGCTGAGTGACTCCAGCCAGGTCTCCTAAGCCACCAAATTGGTCCAGTTGCTAGGGTGGGTAAAGTCACATGAGGTAACCTCCTCGTGGCACTATAATGTGGTTCTCGCTATTGGTGAGTTGTACGTGGATGCCGCGGAGAATAGCGTGAAGCCTCCACACGTGCAAAGTCTCCACGGTAACGTGCTCAACAAGCCACGTGATAAGGTGCGCGGATTGATGGTCTCTGGGAGGCAACTGAGATTCATCCTCCACCACCCGGATTGAGGCGTGCCACTACGCCACCAAGAGGACTTGGAGCACATTGGGAACTGGGCATTCCAAATTGGGGAGAAAAAGGGGAGAAAGAAAATCTACGTTTCCCATTAATTGAAGGATTGTTAGGAAGTGCACACCCTTCAGCTTTCACAGAAACGCAAACAGATGTACTACATATTAATATAATTAATGTGTAACGCAAATAAAGTCATTAAAATGTATTAACTTATGTGAAAGTTAATACATTTTACTGACAGGCTGCTGATAACCCTGTTGATGAAGTCTAATGTGGTTTTTGGTACACTGTTTACGTTGACATTTAGATTAAAGAGTACCTGGCTGCGGATCTGTCTGCTGGTGCTGGGCGTCAAGTAATTGTGCTCCAGATACCATGCTCTCTCCTGGTACACCAGACTAGTGCCATGAAGAAGGCAGAACTGCAAGAGTGATGGGAAGAAAACTCAATAAAGGAATAATGACCAGGGGTGTCTCAATGATTTGAAAACATCAGGGGCTAAGGATGTCACCCCACTGTTTTGGCCAATAGCAACACCTCTGCTAGTGACCGACAGCTATGAGACAGAATGATAATTCAGCTGATATCTGGTCATTTGAACACTTTCTTTGCTTGGGTGATTAACAAAAGTGTTCCAACAACATCCATCCCTCCATCTTCAACCGCTTATCCGAAGTCAGATCGCGGGGGCAGCAGCTCCAGCAGGGGGCCATAAACTTCTCTATCCCGAGCCACATTAACCAGCTCTGACTGGGGGACCCCGAGGCATTCCCAGGCCAGTGTGGAGATGTAATCTCTCCACCTAGTCCTGGGTCTTCCCCAAGGCCTCCTCCCAGCTGGACATGCCTGAAACACCTCCCTAGGGAGGCGCCTAGGGGGCATCCTTGCCAGATGCCCAAACCACCTCAACTGACTCCTTTCGACGCAATGGAGCAGCGGCTCTACTCCGAGCTCCTCACGGATAACTGAGCTTCTCACCCTATCTCTAAGGGAGAAGCCCGCCACCCTTCTGAGGAAGCCCATTTTAGCCGCTTGTACTCGCGACCTAGTTCTTTCGGTCATGACCCAGCCTTCATGACCATAGGTGAGGGTAGGAACGAAAATTGACTAGCCTTCCGGCTCAGCTCTCTTTTCGTGACAACGGTACGATAGAGCAAGTGCAATACCACCCAATAACTAAGGTGGTGGAAAAGGCAGATAATCGATTAATCGTGCTATAGTTTTTCTAATCAATTTAAAGAATATTTAAAAACGTCCTTAGTCTTTCCTTACTACGATGGGCACATACATAGAGACAAGAGTACAAAACCAAATAAAATCCCACATGCAGTTTATTGTTCAAACAAAATTCCAATAATCCCCAAAATTGGTACTTTTATTCACCAAAGTGGCATTCAACTGATCACAAAGTATAGTCAGGACATTAATAATGCGAAAATTACTATTACAATTTGAAAATGTAAATTATTTCAAAAAGTTCTCATCAAAAAGTCCTCCATGTGCAGCAATGACAGCTTTGCAGATGCTTGACATTCTAGCGGTCAGTTTGTCCAGATATTCAGGTGACATTTCACCCCACACTTCCTGTAGCACTTACCATAGATGTGACTGTCTTGTCGGACACTTCTCACGCACCTTACAGTCTAGCTGATCCCACAACAGCTCAATGGGGTTAAGATCCGTAATACTCTTTTCCAATTATCTGGTGTCCAATCGCTGTGTTTCTTTGCCCACTCGAAACTTTTCTTTTTGTTTTTGTGTTTCAAAAGTGGCTTTTTCTTTGCAGTTCTTCCCATAAGTCCTCCTGATTCTTCTCTTTACTGTTGTACATGAAACTGGTGTTGAGCGGGTAGAATTCAATGAAGCTGTCAGCGGAGGACATGTGAGGCGTCTATTTCTCAAATTAGAGACTCTGATTAACTTATCCTCTTGTTTAGTTGTACATCTTCCACATCTCTTTCTGTCCTTGTTAGAGACAGTTGAAGACTGTAGTGTACACTTTTGTATGAAATCTTCAGCTTTTTGGCAATTTCAAGCATTGTATAGCCTTCATTCCTCAAAAAACAATTGACTGACGAGAGAAAACGGTTTCGTTTTCTTGTTGTTGCCATTTTTGACATAATATCGACCTTAAGACATTCCAGTCTAATGCATTCTGTGGCAACTCCAAAACAAACACAAAGACAATGTTAAGCTTCATTTAACAAACCAAATAGCTTTCAACTGTCTAGTACCAAATTAGAAATTGAGCATGATTACTCAAGGATAACGTGTTGGAGTGATGGCTGCTGGAAATGGGGCATATATACACGCACACACACACACACACACACACACACACACACACACACACACACACACACACACACACACACACACACACACACACACACACCAATCAGCCACAACATTAAAACCACCTGCCTAATATTGTGTAGGTCCCCCTCGTGCCATATCTCGGCCCAAATTGGCATATCACAGCCCCGATTTGAGGCTGGCCCAGCGGGAAAAGTCCCGGTTCTCCAGAAGGCCTGTCCACCTCTATATACTGTATATATAGAACACTTCATTATCTAATCAAAATAACAAAATATTGAAGTGAGGATAAACATATGGATAAATATTTTCAATGACGAAAGATTGAGATATAGCAAATCCCCACGATTATAGTACAGTGGCCGCTGTTATAGTGTAGAATAAAGCCGTTCTAACTGTATAATCCTCCAGTGCTGACCACAGAGGAACACAGAGTAATAGTTATAAATATATATGTATATATTGACAATTATTGGTTATTGCCAATAGCTAATATCCTTTTTTTTTATTTGTACTATTCCTGAAAAAAAAAAAATATCGTCTCAGATTCACTGGTAAAACCAAAATATTGGTCTACTTATAGGCTTAATGTCAGCCATCAGTCATTCTGATCTACTACTGAGAAACCCATTTTGGTCGATTTGACCTACAAAAGACGCATTAAATGCAGGTTATTTGGGTTGGTTAAATCTGAAATACAGAGGTGTGATCAAAGATATATTGTTTACGTGATAATAAGTGCCAGAAAATAGTTCTTCATCAAAGTGCTCATTGTAGCAGCCTGGAAACATGACTTTGTTCCCTTGACGGACTGGTAAAAACGTTTAAAGTCAATCAGATAGGGGCTTCTTGTTTTGAGACCATTTTTGCCATTGCAATGTGCAATCTGCTTTTAGACGGTCCATGGGGCATTCCATCTGAAGCTGAGACAATTCAGCACAATGCATTTGTGTCTCAAAATGTAAATGGAAAGATACTTGCTGACCCTTCAGGGCACGTGTGTTATATATTTTCCATATCTGAAAGACCCTACAGAAGCTCAAGGGTTATTGACATGTAAGCATCTTCAGTGAGCACAGGATGTCGTAGAGAAGATGAAGGGGATGGAAAAACAGCAGCGGTACAAGCTAATATCTCTCCTCCTCAGAGGTGAGGCAGCAACCAAACCACCCAGCTACATCAAAGAGACGGACAGGAAAAAACAGAGCGTGCAGAGCAATCAGCTCAAAAGCATGGACATTAAGAGAAATAATAAGGCATTTGACCTCCAAGTGTAACTAACTGCACCCCAAGGTATCCATTAGATCATTTTTAATCAGCTGTGTCCTTTTGAATCTGATTTATGGTGGATCAAGTCAATATAAACATACAGAAATGGTTGTGGAGTACAATCATTCTCTCTTCTTTATTGTGTTGTGATCTGTTCCTCATATGCAAACAAGAGAATCGATGGCTTATCATGGAGCCAATACGTTTCTTATCAGTCCACAGCAAAAGAGTTTGCCTTAGATGGGCATGGCATTGCTTGAGTCACAGCTTTGGGAACTGAAACTGTGCCTATCATGCACAATCTCAAGGAGGATTCAATAGTAATTATTAAAAGCTTTAAGTTGAAGTTTCTTTTTAATTTAGTCTCCAGTTTCAGACTGATCTCATGGTGAATTCGGAGACAGCAGGTCGAATGTTTTTCTGCTGAAATCGGCCGGTGCTTTCAGAATGTCGAATCCCTGCCAAATACTGAGTTTTTTTTATTTATTTTTTTTAATTATGTATATTTATGTACAATTATGTAAATTATGGCTACAGTCAACAGGAATGCAAAATGTATTTACTCCCTAACCCAAACCTTAACCCTGAACCTAACCACCGGTGGAGTAAAAATCTAATCTCCAAATCAATCACCATTATTTATGTGAACGTAATTACTTCCTAGTTTCCACAGGACCAGAACCCATTTTAATAGTGCTAGAGGGATATGTGAGCACTGTGTAGAGTTGATTTCTGAATGCATGAACTTTCGGAAGTTACAGGTGCTGGTCATATAATTAGAATATCATCAAAAAGTTGATTTATTTCAGTAATTCCATTCAAAAAGTGAAACTTGGATATTATATTCATTCATTACACACAGACTGATATATTTCAAATGTTTATTTCATTTAATTGTGATGATTAAAACTGACAACTAATGAAAATCCCAAATTCAGTATCTTTGAAAATTTGAATATTACTTAAGACCAATACAAAAAAAGGATTTTTAGAAATGTTGGCCAACTGAAAAGTATGAAAATGAAAAGTATGAGCATGTACAGCACTCAATACTTAGTTGGGGCTCCTTTTGCCTGAATTACTGCAGCAATGCGGCGCGGCATGGAGTCGATCAGTCTGTGGCACTGCTCGGGTGTTATGAGAGCCCAGGTTGCTCTGATAGTGGCCTTCAGCTCTTCTGCATTGTTGGGTCTGGCGTATCGCATCTTCCTCTTCACAATACCCCATAGATTTTCTATTGGGTTAAGGTCAGGCGAGTTTGCTGGCCAATTAAGAACAGGGATACCATGGTCCTTAAACCAGGTACTGGTAGCTTTGGCACTGTGTGCAGGTGCCAAGTCCTGTTGGAAAATGAAATCTGCATCTCCATAAAAAATGCGTTGACCTTGGACCTCAGAAAACACAGTGGACCAACACCAGCAGATGACATGGCTCCCCAAACCATCACTGACTGTGGAAACTTTACACTGGACTTCAAGCAACGTGGATTCTGTGCCTCTCCTCTCTTCCTCCAGACTCTGGGACCTTGATTTCCAAAGGAAATGCAAAATGTACTTTCATCAGAGAACATAACTTTGGACCACTCAGCAGCAGTCCAGTCCTTTTTGTGTTCTGACGCTGTGTCTTGTTCAAGAGTGGCTTGACACAAGGAATGCGACAGCTGAAACCCATGTCTTGCATACGTCTGTGCGTGGTGGTCTTGAAGCACTTACTCCAGCTGCAGTCCACTCTTTGTGAATCTCCCCCACATTTTTGAATAGGTTTTGTTTCACAATCCTCTCCAGCGTGCGGTTATCCCCATTGCTTGTACACTTTTTACCCTTTGCCTCTCTATTAATGTGCTTGGACACAGAGCTCTGTGAACAGACAGCCTCTTTAGCAATGACCTTTTGTGTCTTGCCCTCCTTGTGCAAGGTGTCAATGGTCATCTTTTGGACAGCTGTCAAGTCAGCAGTCTTCCCCATGATTGTGTAGCTCTACAGAACTAGACTGAGAGACCATTTAAAGGCCTTTGCAGGTGTTTTGAGTTAATTAGCTGATTAGAGTGTGGCACCCCGTGTCTTCAATATTGAACCTTTTCACAATATTCACATTTTCTAAGATACTGATTTTGGGGTTTTTCATTAGTTGTCAGTTATAATCATCAATTAAAAGGAATGAACACTTGAAATATATCAGTCTGTGTGTAATGAATGAATATAATATCCAAGTTTCACTTTTTGAATGGAATTACTGAAATAAATCAACGTTTTGATGATATGACCAGCACCTGTATATGTCGATTTACTGTGATCATGTTGCCTGTTTCTTGATTTAGATATAATCCTCACAAAATGTAGTTAATGTTTAAAATAAGAAAATCAGGCATTCTTGAAAACCAGTCTAAATATTGTACGCAATTTAGCTTTTCTAAATGTATCTTGGTTTAAAGATGTTTTAGATACTTTTACTGGAAAACAAGACAGATTTAGGGATTAAGAAGATTATTTTTGCAGCCCAAGTCAAAAGAGCCCATCTGCAATTCTCAATATATTTATTTAGTCTCCATTTTCTTGTTTTTAAGCATAATAATCGCTAAATTTTTTTAGATTAATGTTTAAAACACGAAGAAAAGAAATTGCCCAAAAACTTGATTCATGATGAACAAGTCTGACTACTGTATGCAATTTTCTTGTGTCTTGTTTTAAGGATGTTATAAATTATTTTACTGGAAAACAAGATTAATTTGCATAATTAAATAACCCACCTCCAAGTTTAATTTTTTTTGTTTTTCAGCATGATTCTCACTAAATGTAAATAATTAATGTTTAAATAAAGAAAAAAGTATTTGCCGGTGGGGTAAAAAAAAAAAAACTTTATTCAAGATACATTCAAAAACAAGTTTTAATATCTAATGCAATTTTGCTTATCAGGTCATTTTTCTTGCTTTAAAGATGTTTAGATATTTTCACTGAAAACCAAATTATTATTATTATTTCTTTTTTTTTTTTTTGAGGTTATAGAGGCTAACTACACAGTCTGATGTCAAAATGTGTGAAGGTCTGATGATGTGCATGTCATTATCATGCTCCTCAACACCAAAAACAGCAACAGAAGTTTCAAGAAACAGGTGGAAGTGAGGTTTTCCTGTTCCTCACTGGTGTGCTTTGTCTCTCAATCACAGGACCTGTGTGACAGCACACCTCATGACCTGCCTGGAACAAGCTCAATATCTGAGATTTATTCATGGTTGCTGCTCTCCAGAGGATATGTCAGCAGATCTCAGATCAGTTCGGTTCTGCTCCACTAATCTGACACTCATATGACTGCGGCGCTCATCCTGATACTGCACAGAAACGTGTTTGATGCTGTGTCATAGCTGGGCAATAGCTGGGCAACTGAAAGTTAGTGTATTACCAGTCGTAAGCCACAATGACTGACTGCTACAGTCCTTTACCGTAATGATATACCACAAAGAACTTTTAAGGGTCCTGTCATCATTTCCTCTCCACTGTTTTGTTCCAAATCTGTATGATTTTTTCTTCTGTGGAACACAAATGGAGATCTTATGCAGAATGTAAACGCTACTTTTTTCTATATGACAAAAGTGTACGGAGTCCCTTTGAGGACAGGGAGGAAATGTTTTTTTCTGAAACGGTGTTGTGTTCCCTCGCAATAAATGAACTATGATTTTTTTCCTTCAGTAACCATAGTTAAAGAGTACCTATTATGGTTTTTAAAACGTGCCTAATTTTGTTTTAAAGGTCTCATACAATAGATTTACATGCATCAAGGTCAAAAAACACTTTAATTTGCTCATCATTTAAATTGCAGCATCACCTTTTTTACCCAGTGTCAAAAACGACTCGTTCAATGATCCATTCTAAAGCATTCATTCTAAACTCCGCCTTTAAGAGAGCATACTCTGCTCTGATTGGTCAGATGTCCCAGTCTGTTGTGATTGGTCTACCGCTTAGTGTAGTGTTTGAGGGCGGGTCAAAGCTGTTTGCGAGTAGCTAATGAAGACCAGAGGAGGGTTTTTTTGTTACCAAATTACATAGGTTAGTACAGGAAGTAAGTCTGGAATAACTATTGACTCGTTTCAGGTGTTCAGAATCGGTTCTTTCTTTTGGGAGTCAATAACTTCATTTGTCGTGCACTTTGACGACAAATTGACTTTTTTACATTCACAAACAGCTATATAACACACACTACATGAAAGGTAATATTTGAAAAACCATAATAGGTGCTCTTTAAACAATGGGATTTGCATTGGTGTAAAGTAACTAAGTACAAATACTTCATAAATGTACATAAGTAGATTTTTTCAAAATTGGTTCTTACTTGCAACTTTTACTTGGCTACATTTTTTAGCCAAACAAATACTTTTTACTCTGAAACAGACCCTCTTGTTACTCGTTACCCTGATTTAAAAAATGTGTTGCTAATAAACAAAGCACAGTGTTTGACTGACAGCCACTCAACACAGACACTCATGCATGTGCGACCGACCAGCGAGGTCAAGGACTATTGAGAAGGTCTGAATTTAAATAAGCCTAAACGTGCTTCCAAACGCCCATATTAAATGCAATTTATCCTAGCGTTGTGCAAACATGACAGTCTAAGTGTAAAAGTCTTTGGTGCTTTCAACAGGACCGGTAGAACAAGTAGGCTACTGAATAAATTGGATACGTGCGCTGTGACTTAAAGTCAGCTGCTTTCATATGCGTGTGCTGTAAAGAGCACTTGTGTTGAGATGTGACCTGTCCAGGATTTCCCAGGATCGTCCCAGTTTTTGCCGCATGTCCTGGAAACTAAAATTCTGTTCGCAAAATGTCCCAAAATGTGAACATTTTCCTGACGTACTCACCCATGTGAGCACGTGTTTATGTGCACACTATTGAAGAAGAAGACCCTGATCAAATGTGTTCTCCTAAACCACTCTTTAACAATCTTTAGAAAGTCTGATTCATTTTAGTGAACTGGCTCTTCTAAACCGTCCTCTCCTGGTTTGTTTGGAGGATTTATTTATATGAACACTGTTAAAGGTTGATTCTTTTGAGTTTCATGCTGAAGACTCAACGCATTATTTCACATCATCTTATTTGTTGCAGAGTATTTCGTTAAATGCTGCTGTTCAACACTGTTTTTGATTCATTTATTTACCACCGGTGCAGTTACATTTATTTACACATTGGTGAATCTTTTCCAATGCTGTTTAATACTGATAGATATATACTGTGTATATATATATAGATATAGATATAGTTAGGACCTATGGTTAATAGCTTGTAGTGTAACCATTTGTGAAATGTTAGCTTCAACTAAAAATTGCTTGGGGACAGAATAAGTAAATATGATAAACATATACATAGTATATGCAGTGGTGGTGGTGCCACATGGAGTGGTGGTGGTGTAGTGGTCTAAAGCACATAACTGGTAATCAGGTAATCAGAAGGTTGCTGGTTTGATCCCCACAGCCACCACCATTGTGTCCTTGAGCAAGGCACTTAACTCCAGGTTGCTCCGGGGGGATTGTCCCTGTAATAAGTGCACTATAAGTTGCTTTGGATAAAAGCGTCTGCCAAATGCATAAATGTACATAGTAAAATTATTTATATAATTGTCTGAATTAATTTGATGCTGTTCATGTTCATTTCCATGAACTATAGCTTAATATTGGAATAAAATGTCCTGTTGTCATGTCTATGTGTGTTTTTGTTCATGTATTGTTTTCATGTCTTTTATTTTGAATTTAGTTTACTTTCTTGTCTGATCATGCATCTTGTCATGTGATTACCTGTTCCCACCATGTTTCATGTGTTTTGTTCTTATTGGTTCCATAGTTTATTAGGGCCCAAGCACTGAAAGTGTGAGGACCTATTGCATTTACATTTATGCATTTGGCAGACCCTTTTATCCAAAGCGACTTACAGTGCACTTATTACAGGGACAATCCCCCCGGAGCAACCTGGAGTTAAGTGCCTTACTCAAAGACACAATGGTGGTGGCTGTGGGGATCGAACCAGTGACCTTCTGATTACCAGTTATGTGCGTTAGACCACTACGCCACCAAAGATTGTTCTTCTAATTATTATTCCGCTTTTCAAGGTTTTTGGTACTTTTGGGGTAAATAACATGCGTGAAAACTCTTGAAAGTTTGCACACATCAGAGTTGTTGGCCATTAGGGCTTGGCAAAGTTGATGGGGGGGACATGCAGGGGGGCACTCTAGCACCACCTAGAACATGGGCATGTTTGGGGGCTCTGTAGCACATCCCTTTTAAGCTACAGTCACCAAATTTGTACACATATAGATCTCATCAAGCCAGACAACCTTCACGCTGACAGTCATAAGCTCTGCCCAACAGGAAGTTTTGGATTGTTTGAAAAATGCATGCTCTGGAATTCTAAATACTCCTCCCAGGGATTTCATGTTACAGGTACCAAATGTGGGCGACACCATGCCAAGACATCGACGATGCTAAAAAGCTAAATCATTTTTGATATATCGAACGGTGTTGCCATGGCGACGCAATAACTTTACAAAATCGAAATAAGAAGAAAATGTCTCATATCTTCTGCGTGCCTGGTGAATCTACATAAAAATTTAGCCAAATGTTTGTCCATGCAGGCTGATCACATTGATGTGAAATAAATAATATATATATATATATATACACAATTGAGGGACTCATACACAACTATTTCACAAGGTGCAAACATTCACTAATGCTCAAGAAGGCAACACACTACTGTATACATACTATACTTTATGTAAATATCTGTACTGTAGCTTCTAAAGAGCAGTGCTAAATTTATCTCTTATTTGCATAAATTATGAAAGGGGTGTGAACATTGATAAGACAAAAGGGGAATGCAAACTTACGGATCTTCTCAACTATATATACTGTTTATTAAACCTCAGATTAATGTGTTATCAGCTGTCTTCCTTCTGCTTTCTAACTTGTTTCTGAACAACAATCTAAATCGAGCAATGATATGATTTGGTGACTAAAAACAGCCATTTGGCTCCTTAATGTTTCAGTTAAGGAGCCAATGGCTTCTAAGTCATTTTTAAAATCTGGAGACCTGAAGTCAAATCAAGTCTTAGTCAAGGTCTAAGTCAAGTCAAGTCAAGTCTTAGTCAGTGATGGCAGACTTTGAATCAATTGAACCAATTGCTTCGTAAAATGAGTCACAGTTTCAAAGCACACGAAACACTGTACGCTAAGGACATCTGCTGGTCACAGGTGTGTTAATGCAATGAGAAGACACGAGTCATAAGAGCTACAATAATACAATGCATTGGTTATTATTTACTGCCCTGTATTAGTCATATATTTTTCATGGTTGTCTACAATATCCTGAAATAAACAGATCTGAATATGTAGATGTGGCAGAGCGGAGGGCGGGGCCGGGTCGTGATCCTACACACCCGGTCCCGTATTAGGCTAATTATGCCTCCGTGAGGGTTAAAGGTCGACTGCAGAGGATCGTGCGGGAGAGAGAGAGAGAGAGATCGTTTATGGACATGTCCGTCATGTGTGTGTTTATGTTGTCTTTTGAGTTTATCATTAAACTATTATTTATATTGAAAAGCCGGTTCTCGCCGCCTCCTTTCTATTGATCCCTTTACACTGGTGCCGAAGCCCGGGAAGGAGGAGGGATACGGCGTAGTAGAGTTCTTGCCACTACCGTCCACCCCAACGGATCAGCCGCGGCCATATGCCGGGGGACGAGGAGCCAAGCCGCCTGAAAGAGGACTATGGCCGCCTACTGCGAGGGGAGAAGGGGCTCCTAACCGACCGCCTGGAGCGGTCAGGGCCGCTGCCAGGGGCGCAGGAGTCGCCTACCGGCCGCTGAAACGCAGCGGGGTTTAAGACCACCGACCGCGAGCGGGGAGGGGCTCACTGGCGACCGCCTGGAGCTGGAGAACTGCTGCCAGGGGCGGGGGAGACCCCTTCTGTTTCCCGAGAGCGCGGCGGGGCGTTCCGTCCGCCAGGGGCTGGAGGACTGCCTCTGATCCGCCTGGAGAGGCGCGGCTGTCATCCGATAGGGGGTGGAGGAGTGGCCGAGGAACAAGCTGTGGCGTATCGGAGAACTGGCGAGTTTTATTTTTTTTTTCATCTCTCTCCTCTCTCTCTCTCTCTCTCTCTCTCTCACTGTCACTCTGCGTTAAATTTTATGTTTAAATGTTTTTATTTGATATTTAAGCAGATGATCATTTGTAACTACACCTTTTATATACAAACAAATACAAATTACATCCTAACAAATATGTATGAACAAAAATAAATAAAAATAAATAATCCAACCCCACCCAAAAACTCAACCCAAAGGTGCTACCCAGTGGTAAAAGCATGTCATGAAGGCATAGTAAACATTAATCACTAGCTTGCAGAAAAGAAATAAAAGGTGACCAAATTTTTTCAAATAACAAAATCTTGTTTTTTAGAGCACACCTAATTCTTTCTAAATGTAGTGTACCAGTCAACTCTGTCAGCCATAGTTTAATCGTTGGAACTTCCTTTTTCTTCCAAAACAAAAGAATAAGTTTTTTTTAGCAGAAATTAAACCATATGAAACAAAATGTTGTTGTACCAGTGTAAGTCTCAAAAACTCTTCAGAGACTCCAAATATAATTAATATAGGATCTAGTTCAAATCGTATGTCCAATGTATCTGAAAAAACCTGGAAAATCTTCTTCCAGAAACTTTGTAATTTTGGACAAATTACATAGCAATGAGACATTTGGCATCTAAAATTTGACATTTGTCACATAATGGAGACACTTCTGGGAATATTTTGTTCAGTTTACACTTGGAATAATGAAGCCTATGAAGCACTTTAAACTAAATAAGACAATGCCTTGCATTAATGGAACATCTGTGGACAATCCTTTTAAAGATTTTACAGTATCTGATATTTCTTTAATAGTAATTTCTGCACCTAACTCGTCAACTTGTTCTTGATTTAATGAGGGAAGATTCTGTTGGATCTATACTTCCTTAAGATGAGTGTAGTGCCTCATAAAGGGAACCTACTATTTATATCCCTAGAGGAAGTGAGAATTTCTCCTGTGTCTAATTTTGTACGTTCAGATATTATATTACGTAGTTGTTGAGCTAAAAATTTCTGAGGTTTATCACCGAATTCAAAGTATTTTTGCTTTACATTCAGAAAGGATTTTGAAATTTTAGAAGAGAGAATTTGATTCAATTTGTATTTAAGTGCACAAATTTCTTTATATTTTTCAATACATGGATGTTTAACATTTTCAATATCTAATTCTCGAATTTTAATTTCCAATACCTCTAATCCCGCTCTACTTCTTTTTCTTTGAGATGCTTGATAGGAGATAATACAACCCCTAATGTATGCTTTAAATGTGTCCCATATCACCACTATAGACATGTCAGGTTTGTCATTGAACTCGAAAAAGGAGTTTATCTCCTGTTTCAAGTCATTGATAAAGACTTTATTTGTAAGTAAATGAGAATTAAGCCTCCAATTTCTTTGTGGTTTCTCCATATTATCTATTTTAATAGAAAAAGTCACTGGACTATGATCGGAGATAACAATATTAGGATATTTAGCCGTACAGACCTGGGGCAAAAGTTTACCATCCAGAATAAAATAATCTATTCGGGTGTAGACATTATGGACTTGAGAATGAAAAGAGTATTCCCTGTCCGTCGGATAGAGAATTCTCCACACATCAAACATATTAGAATTGCTTATATATGTGTGGCAGCGGGGGCGTGGTCAAGCGCCCGTCCGGGAGAGAAAAGCGGTAAGGGCGCTTACACCTGAGCTAAATTATGTCTAACACCTGTGTCTAATTTCAGTAAGCATGGGGAGAGCGGCATAAAAGAGCAGCAGCGACAGAGCCTCGGGAAGAGAGAGAATGACAAGGGAACCCAGTGTTCCCACGAAAGACAGCATTGTGTACCCTGTAGAAAGAATAAAAACCATGTTACCTGAAGAAGTTTTCCTTTCCCCTAGGTGACCTGCCATGGGATTATAATGAGCCACCTGGAAAACCATTTCCCGGCGGCTCCGTGGAATCAACAATTGTGACACATTCTCTTTTGTTTGAGTGTCCTGCGTCACTCTATATAACCGGTCATTTATAATGGAAAAATAAGGGTATGAAATGGCGATGCCCGGCCGGAGTTTTTGACCATCAATTACGCTCACTTGGTCAAAGGCGTGCTTGAGGGTTTCGCCCCACGACTGCTCCAAAGGGAAGTCCCCCTCCGGGAATTCCCTGAGAGGAGGGGCGATAACCTCGCCCCTTCCCTCGTCATTCTGACTGGAAGCCGTCGAGGACGGCCCCGCCCGCCTCCCCTGCCAACGCATCGCACATCGCGACACCTCCCTATTTTAGTGCAGGACCCATCCGCACAAATTCCCTTAATATTTTCTTAAAGCCCGCCAATCAGTCCCCAAAATCAGCGGATGAGTGAGGCGGAACTAACCGCCGCCTCCAAGCTATGTTTTTCCCCGAATTTTAGCAGCAAGGTCACCATAGGATACTTGTGAACATCCCCATGCACACACCTCACCCTCACCAGCTTAGCTGTGCCCAAAGCCCGGGTTGAACCAAGCGTTGGTGGATGGTGGTCTGATTACACCCTGTATCCAGCAATGCTTGGTAAGTACCCCCTTGATCCTTACCGAAACCGGCACGCTCCAGCCCGATCGGGGCAGTCTGCTGGATATCGGGGACCCAGCACCACCGCCCCACCTCCATCAGCGGACACTGATCCCGGAAGTGGCTCGGGTCTCCGCGATCTCCAGCAGGCCGCCCAGGCGCTACGCCTGTACCTGCGGCGGCGGGCTCCCACCTGAGGGGAGAGTGGCTGAAGGTTGGGGAAGGGAGTGTGTTGCTTCCCACGGCCGGGAAGCTGGTCTCGGGGCCTCCCGCCCACGTGGGGCAGGAACGGGACCTGGAGAGAAAACAGAACGGGGAGGCAGAAAGGAAGGGGAGGGAACAGGGGAACATACAGGGGAAGGGGGAAGAGAGGGAGAGAGAGAGAGCTCCTCCGCCCTCGGGATCTCCGCCATGTGGTCCTCCGTAAGCCGGACGGCTGCCTCCAGCGACGCCGGGCGGTGGCACTGGACCCACTCTGCCATTCTCCTAGGCAAGCGTTGGCCAAACTGCTCCAGCACCACCTGGTCGATGATTCCCTCGACGTCGCGGTCCCCCACTAGCAGCCACCTCCGGCAGGCGTCCCGGAGCCGTTGAGCGAAGGCAAACGGGCGGTCGGAAGTCTCTAGCCTCATGCTTCGGAAGAGCTGGCGATTCTCCTCCGGGCTCCGACCAACCCGTTGCAGGATGGCTCTCTTCAGATCCGCATAGGCCAGGAGGTTCGCCGCCGGCAGTTATTGCGCCGCTAGCTGGGCTTCCCCGGACAGAAGAGGAATGAGGCGAGCTGCCCATTGATCGTGCGGCCAGCCCCAGATCTCGGCGGAAGAGATCCAGGAACGCTTCCGGATCGTCTGCCTCCCCCATCTTTTGTAACGCTGGGCGGGGCAACAAGGCACGGGGTCCGGGTCGGCTGTAGCGGGCGCCTCCTGGCTCAGAAGACTCGGATCGCATGTCGGTCCTCTGCTTGAGCCTGCATGATCGCAAAGAATCGGCGATCCTGGTCCTGCCGGAGCTCAAGCAGGGATTGTTGGTGGCTCTGATGTAATGCAGGGGGGATAATGCAGGTAATGCCAACTGGGAGGACTCTACGGGGCGATCACCTTCCATCGTCTCGGGAACGAACAGAGCGGAAAAATAACAAAAAATAAATAAATATATATATATATATTTCGTCCCGGGTTTCGGTACCAGTGTGGAACGCTCTTGCTCTGAGAGAGGGAAAACACAGGAAAACTTCTTCAGGTAACAGGGTTTTTATTCTTTCTACAGGGTACACAATGCTGTCTTTCGTGGGAACACTGGGTTCCCTTGTCATTCTCTCTCTTCCCGAGGCTCTGTCGCTGCTGCTCTTTTATGCCACTCTCCCCATGCTTACTGAAATTAGACACAGGTGTTAGACATAAATTAGCTCAGGTGTAAGCGCCCTTACCGCTTTTCTCTCGAACGGCGCTTGACCACGCCCCCGCTGCCACAATATGCATTCAAAAATTTACTGGAATTGGAACTAAGTATTTTTGTGGAGGAGGATTTGTCCAAATACGGGACTAGGACACAATTAAAATCACCCCAATTATGAGATTTGTATCTGAAATACCAGGAATTAGGTCAAACAGTTTTTTAAAAAGTTTGGTCCGTAAACATTGACTAATGTCAATGGCACAGAAAATACTTCTATATTATATAGATAGCTATGGATAGCTGTGCCTCTAGATTTGGCCGAGAAATTTGAATGATATATTTGTCCAATCCACTTCCACCTCAGTCTAACGTGGGCAGAGCGTTTCAAATGAGTCTCTTGCAGGAACATAATATCCGGAGACAGTGATTTTAAATGAGATAGTATTTTCCCCCTCTTAACTGGTTCATTCAGCCCTTTAACATTCCAAGTTGAAAAATTTAGTGAAGCCCCTTTTGCATTTAGATTATTAGACATAGACAGTGATTATAACAGACATCCTAATCTGCTCCGACCAATTACCTACACACTGGAAGTTGTTACCATGGAAACCTCTAGCACCGACCCACCCTCCCAACAAAACATTAAATAACAGAACATGTTTAGCTGTTACAGGAACAAATGTACAGCACAACTTTCCGTGAAGTTGAAGGCAAGAAAAGCGTAAACTAAAAAATAAAACATAGAAAAGAAAAGCCCACTTCCGTATATTACCATCAAAGACTTCACAAAGGTCCAGCATCTAGTCCGCTAAATAAAAGAAACGTCCAACAAAACAACAGGAATTCTTCTCGAGATCTTATTTAACCTCCACTTTACTGCCCCAAACTGTTCGATTGCAAATTTCCATGCTTCGTTCGCATCTGTGAAAAGTTTCTCTCCCTTGCTGTATGTCACCCGCAGCTTCGCAGGATAAAGAATGCCAAACTTCACACCGGGTTTATCCCGAAGGATCTGTCGTACTCTGGCAAAGGCTGCTCGCTGTTTGACCACGGCCGAAGGGTAGTCTCTGAAGATCTGGATGGATCGACCGTTAAAAGTTAACTTTCTTTGTGATGACACTTTGCGCATGATGTTTTCCATGATATGACCATGATGCACTCGAGCGATGAACTGTCGTGGCGGGTCACTGTCCTCCGGTCGGGAGCGTAGAGCTCGGTGCGCTCGGTCCAGAACAGGAAGTTCATCTAGTCCAAGTACCTCCATGAGCAGCTTAGCTACGAATTCTCTGGCACTCTGACCGCTTTCCAATCCTTCTCGGACGGAGCGCCCCGCCGTGTTTTTGTGGACGGTAAGGGTCTCCCCCGCCCCAGGTAACCACTCCAGGCGGTTGGTTGGGAGCCCCTCCTCCCCTCGCAGTCGGCGACTGTTCCTCCGCTCCCAGGCAGATGGCAGCGACTGCTCCTTTGGGGTGAATGGTAGCGCTGAGTACTCCACTACGGCACATCCCTCCTCCTTCCCGGATTTCTGGACCAGTGTAAAGGGGTTAAAGGTAAAGGACGAGGTGAACCGGCTTGACGATATAAATTATATTTTAATTATAAACTGAACCAAAAAGACAAAAAAGAATCTCTCTCTCTGTCGTACTGTCGTCTTTGGTCAGCCTTTATCCCTCTCGAGGCTTAATTAGCCTGATTAGGGGCCGGGTGTGCGTAATCACGACCCGGCCCCCGCCCTCCGCCCTGCCACAGCTTGCTTCCCTCGAGGAATGATCAGATGTTATTTTATAACAAGACAATGCTCATGCCCACACTGCAAATACCATCAACAAGTGGCTTGAGAACAAGTCCATCAGGCTCATGCTTTGGCATGGTCAGAGTCCAGATTTGAACCCTATAGAGAATATTTGGTGCCATCAACATTGAGTGAAACTACATTGACTCTTCTTTCTGTAAAAAGTTGTCCACAAGTTTACCCACAAGGCTTAAGCATTTAAAGAAATCAAAGGGAAAAACTTACTTTATCTAGTTTTCAGTTCATGTTAATTCCCTGGCCAATGACTTGTTTAAGACCATTAAAGCTTGAGCTTGGCCTAACATTTTACATGTCAGCCATGAAATCATGTGACTTATTGAGGACAGTGTGCTATATGTTTCTAAATGACAATAAAACAGATTAAAAATCCCATAGACTTGCATTCAAATATGGACTTGAGCCATATCTAGAGACCAGAATATCATAAATATTTGGAGGTGGGCTCTTTTGACCTGGTGTGGTAAGCAACCACCTAGAACACCCTAACAACATGTCGGAGACTTTTGCACAAGCAAGCACCACTCAGATTTTCTTTAGAAAATACAGTTTAAAAATGTACTTTTCTTATTTGTTTACCTGTTGTTTATAGTGTTGGCCCTCCATTCTGTGAGAAAGAGTTACTTTGGACCTCTGTCTCAGAGGCCACAGAAACAGTGACACAAACATAAGGGATGCATTTTTCTGCAGTTCAAACTTTTTCCAGACACGTGGTCAAGAATGGCATCCTCTAAAATCTCACTATGATGATGAAAGATCAGCTTATTGTCTTTAAGTGGCCTCAAAGCTGCCACTGCAGTATCTGAGAAGTTTCCATTGGAACCGACTGATGAGTCAAAAGGCTAAAAGAGTGTCATGTACCAGAGAAAGCTCAAACATAGCTTCATACATACCTTGGCTAGCAGGGCACGGTCGCCTTTGACTTGGCATTCTTGAATGGCCCGAGAGAACTGCTCTAATGTCACTATTAAAACAAAAAAGTAGAGAAATTCAGAATATAACAGTGAAGTTAGAATGGGGTTCTGCATTAAATTGAGTTCACCAAAAATGAGATGTTGAGAGGCAGAATGTTAGTCTTGTTTTATGGGAAAAAGATATAATTAAAGTGAATGTGACTGAGACTAACATGTATTTATTATATCCCCTAAAGCTCACTTATAATGTTAGTAAAGTTTTCTTGCACCAAAAAAAACCAACCCATGTGACAAAACAACATGGTGCTGATCACAGTAAAGTTTGTCTAGGAGAAATGCCAACATAACTGCATCTGCTAAGAAACCTAATAAAGTTTTTACATTGAAACCTATTTGAGTCAAAAAGATAACACTTTCTTGTTTCCTCCGATATGTCATTTTTCAAATTTGAGTGATTTATAGCGAAACGGCATGCTGTTAAACACAATGACCACTATAGTGGACAATAGCGCTATTACTCATTAGAAATCATATATTAACTGTGCATTTTCACATTGAGGAAAAAAAGGTTGCTTTCCATGGCTTCATATGGAGTTAGGATAATAAGGTGCATTTAAAACTGTTCTGAGACCAGTGCAGAGAGACAGCACACTTGAGGTTAAGTCATTCACTAAATAGGGAGCAAGGGAGCATGCTATAGCTTTCTATGCAGCTAAGTGCATTCACTCCTAAAATCTGATCAAAAGTTCAATTCAGGCTGCAGATGATGTTTGGACCACTCAACATGTTTTGCCGACATGGGACAATGATAATCAGTACATAGATTCAGAATTAATATTTATTTATTTTACAATGGTTGGTAGTGATTGGATGATGCTGGTCATTACTTTGAATCAGAATTAATTATGTTAATTTCTGATTGGTAAAATGCTTCAGCACTGGCTATGGTTTGTTTGACAACGCAGTGAGAGAACATTAAGATGTTGTTGTCAAATAATATTTATTTGTGCAGTTTTTTTTTATTTGTGCTTTTCCCAATACACATTGCTCCAAAGCAGCAATATAGAAAATCAGCTGAGATGTCTGTAACGTCTCAAAAACGTGAATAATCAACACTCCTGGAAACATAAAGAATTTGATCAAAAAAAAATTAACTTTCTATAGCTTGGTATTATTTTACATTTCACAACTTAGTCCTGCTGTCCACATATAAGGACATACATTTTTAGGAAAACTATTTGCCCTAGATTTTTTTTTTTTTTTTTGCTTGTTTATTCGGTGCTACTAGTTACAAATCAAAAAAGGGAAATTGAAAAGTTTCCCTTTCTGGTAAGTGTTAAATATAGGTGTCAAAATACTTTTTGGGGCCATCTTTGATCTTTGAAATATATTTATATGTATATTTTTAAAACTGAACTAGCTATGTAGACTAAAGTGTTGGCTATTTGCTTATTATTACATTCTTAGTAGGGCTGTCGATTTAATGCGTTAATTCAGTGCGATTCATTTTACAAAAAATAACGCATTAAAAAAATGCTCAAGGAGGTGTGGCGTAGTGGGCTAAAGCGCTGAGCTGGTAATCAGAAGGTTGCTGGATCGATCCCCACAGCCACCACCATTGTGTCCTTGAGCAAGGCAAGGAGAGTTGTCCTGTAATAAGTGCTCTGTAAATGCTAAATGCATAAATGCCCCCGGACCATAATAGGGAAGATTCCTGAGAAATGCAAGTTTGTAGTACCACCTGTTTACTCCAGAGGGCAGTAAGTGAAACTTCAGCTGTATGAGCAACACACAGTTTATACAGTGAAGAAAAAACTTCAGCAGAACAACAAAAACATGCGTTACGTTCTTGCGTTCAAAACACTTGAAGGAGTGCAAATCCAAACTAAGAGATCTCAAGATGTGTTTAAAGATTGAGTATTAAACTATATTTAACTTGACACAGAGACCTAAACATTTTACGCGACACAAGCATGTCTGACGCAGGTGTAGATTGACGGTCCTTAAACAAGCCCTCATAATAAATCTCCAACTGATTGATAAATTCTCTTGTGTAATGGATTACTGTGAACTGTGTGTCAATGATTGACTTATGATCAATAATATGGTAATAAACAATACATTGTATTCTAAAGCCGCTTTTTGTCTTATCAATGATTAAATCTTCTGCCACAAGACTGTAATGCATTTTAATTATCTGAATATTTTATTATATATATATATATCATTTTTAAATATTTAAAGATAACTATGTATAATTATATATTGATATAAATATGTATAATCATTATATATTGAATTATTGTTATATGAGGGGCTTTCTCAGCAAATATTTGTATATGCGATTAATCAAGATTAATTAATCGGGACACAATCAATTGACAGCCCTAATTCTTAGTAACTCTTAATTCGTGATTTTGGAGGTATTGAACAATGAAATGTATATTCTGTGACTGCTGTCATGTTTTATAATAAATATTACAGTATATATGAATGTCATAATTGAAAGACAAGACTAAAGCTCTTGTGTGAGGTGTAAAAAAAAAAGCCCACATCGTAATGTTATCAGCGCCATCTGACAGAAAATTAGAGCATGTTCTCTGGGTGTGTGTGTGTGTGTGTGTATATATATATATTTATATATAAAGTGTGTGGGAGGAGGGTGAGAGAATGGAAATTTGCTATCAGGGGAGGAAAAAATATCTAGACACAAAACCATGCAAACACGTGGAAATGCACTTGCACATCAGAGGCTGTGCATGCACAATATGTTTTGTTGCGTACAGAGTGGAAAATTATATTAGAAAGTGAAGAGAGATTTGCAAGTGGCAACCCGATACAATACCGAAATGAATTATTGCACTATAGTAAACAAAAGTGGCCTTAAAACAAAAGAAAATCTCGGTAGCCTATAACTCACTGCACAAAAACATGTCCTCATTGCGAGTGCCTTGAAAAGAGTGGGAACCCCGTCTGTCCAAACATAACAGTGTTGCAAAACACGAGAGCTCATAGATTTGAATTTGAGAAATTGTACAATAAATATTTGTACACGTAGGTCATACACATTAAAAAAGTAAAAGTTTGCTTTGACTTATTCTGTGTATTTGTGTCCAAAGATGAGATCCACACACCCCATTTTCATTTGATGTCTCTTTTAAAATCTTTCTGTTATTTACAGTCAGTTGGTGCTCAAAATGTAAAACAATCAACATTGATCATAAAACCATACATTGATCATCATCATGCATTGCACGGAAAATGGTAAAAAAACACTGTTTAATTCTCCACTGTTAATGTGCGCTGAGCTCCTTCATCCGCAAACCCTTGCTTGCCGAGCTGCCGGTTCTCTTAAAGAGACAGTACCAATTTAGCGCATGCTATACATATCAATGTAAACTTAATTTAAATCGTGCAAGTGCATGTAAACAAAGATGTAACAAAATGAATTAATGTAGTAAGTGTAATAAATTATACATCTGAACCTTTTTGGACTGGCCCCATTCACTTCCATTGTAAATGTCTTGCTGTCACTGATTTTTTTATTTAATTTTTTTAAACAAATGAGGGATGATTCGAAATTATAATTTTTTTGGTAATCAACATTATTCCACATATTCTGTCAATTGAGCTTAATGTGTATTGGCAAATGTATTGAGTGTTATATGTACTGTACATATGCACATGTACATTCATGCAAACCTAAGTAACAACATTGGCTGCAAATAACATACATAAACGTTGAAGACCGACTTCCTCAATCTCTCACCTCTATGTATGTGTGCCATCGCCAAAGTGGTCACATGATGTAGACAAGAGTTCCAGGCCCTAAATGTTTTTTTTCTACCTGTCCAAGTGAACAAAATAATGCTCAATGGTCTATATGGGTGTACATAAGTCTTTGAAATGCAATGCCTTGTATAATAATAAGAAATAAAGAGAAATACAGCTGACACAGTAAGAGCTATAACATATATATGCATAACATAACTTAGATAATATGACTTTTGATTGCAGATTTTACAATCTATGCAAATCTGAGCACAGTTTCAGATGAATTACACAATTCAGTCATCATTAATTTGTCTTTTGAAACCTGTATGACTTACTTTCCTCTGTGGAACACAAAACGAGATGCTAGACACAATGTTAAGGGCTGACAGCCTCAGTCGCCATTCACTTGCATTAAAAAAAGATGCAATGAAAGTGAATGGTGACTGAGATTGAACATTCCGCTTAACATCTCTTTTTGTCATACATATTTGGAAACAACATGAGGGTAAGTAAATGATGAATAGTCCAGCCTTATCTCATGGAAACTGCGTAACATTTTTGCGAAATTATTTGACATGGTTCACTACACGTATCACGGCAGTTGCAAGACAAAACAGACCTCTCTACCTCTCTAGCCTTAAACCTAACCTAACAGATAGTGTTATAAAAAGCAACTGTTACATGTAAAACGCAATTGCTTAAGCAACCATGTAATTTTGTAATGCTTCTATGACCCTTTCGGCTCACGTGTCGACTCGTGTGCTCTTCAGGACTCGTATCCCAGTCCTTTGCATTGCAAGTGTAATGCTCAATCAGTTGAGCTTCTGTGCATTTTCAATGTGTTCAAAGGAGCTTGTAAATGTAGTATTGCAAGCATTAAAATGTATCACTTCACAAGTCATTCGCTATAGTAAAAGTGTTTCGATGTCATAGCACTGTGTGAGGAACAGGGTGAAAAAGTATGTGTTTATTAACTGATAATCTGCCGTTTTACTCTGGATTTGTGTGAAAGGGAATAAAAGTCATTGTTGTAGCAGCAGCACCTCTAGTGTTCGTTTCATAAGGACACTGCAGCGATAGATACAGTACGTATAGGTATATTAACGTGAATCTGTAAGACCAGTTTGTTGTAGTCAATCACAATTGAATTAAGGCATTTTGCAGTTAAAGTCACACTTCAGTATCTTCAACTTCAACAAGTCACGCAATCTGCCACAAGTTTAAAATAAACTGCAGTAAAAGCCCAGAGAGGAAATAGTGTTTGTTTTCAGTTGTTTTGCGAGGGGCCCATAGACCCCACTGACCTTAGCGTAAAGTCGACTAGCTAGACTGTGTTGTAACACCCTTTCCCTGTAGCTCACAGCCTTCAGCAAGAACATCAGGTCTCCCACTTTGTCCACGCTGAAGCCAAGAAAGCTGAAACAACACAGAGATGCCAAAAGAAATACAAATGAACTCACTCAGACAAAGACGTACTGTATACAGTCACAGACCCACTATCAAAATCACATCTAGAAAAATAAAAACGGATTCTATTCAAGCTCGGAGCAAATCATGATCACCAGTTTAGGTTAATATACTGTGAACAGCAAGCCAGAAAACAAGTACACCTCGCAAATTTTCCTCTTAGGCGAAATTGCTAAATTGGTGACAAATTGTGGCGTAAACACAACCGAGGGCAGGCAGATTTCTAAAGGTTGAATGTTTGGTGTGTGGCAGTTCTGAAGGGCTAAACAGAGAGAAGATATTGGAAACAAATCTTCTAAGCGATCCGGTGCTAAAAAGGATTCAGAGATTAAATAAGGCCATTCAAGCCTCTCGCTTTCGTTTTGCTAAGTTATTTAAAATCGATCTATCCGCTGCAGTTTTACCTGGTTCTGAGGCTGTATGTGGCTGAGGTGGCGCAGTTTTGGATCATTCCCATCACCAAGTTGTTCCCCATCTGTTTGGTGTGCTGGGTCAGCAGCTCTCGTACCACCACCTGCACACATACAACAACGTAAGACTGTGGCGTCTCAATTACAAAATGAACGTTAAATTGAACACCTCCGTTACACCATAAGGTGAAAATATCTTGCCTAATCCTGCAGTTACTGAAATGCTTTTAGTCCAATTACGTGACTTAAAATATACTGATTGTAGAAAAAAATCTTACAAGAGCGACTTGAAAATTTGGGATATAAAGTAATAAAAGGGATAGTTCAAAAAAAGTTAAATTCTCTCATCATTTACTCACTCTCATGCCATCCTAGATGTGTATGACTTTCTTTCTTCTGCAGAACATAAATTAAGATTTTTTGAAGAATATCTCAGCTCTGTAGGTCCATGCAATGCAAGTGAATGGTGATCAGACCTTTGTAGCTCCAAAAATCACACAAAGGAAATATAGAAGTAATCCATATGACTCCAGAGGTTACATCTATATATTCAGAAGCGATATAAAAGAGGTGGGCGAGAAACAATATTTAAGTAATTTTCTTACTCTTAATCTGAAAGTCACATGAGGTGCCTGTTGAGTTTCACTTTGACATCTGAAAGTGAAAGTTAAAGTGGAGATTTAGAGTAAAAAATTACTGTTTTGTTTCTCACCCACACCTATAACAGTATAATCACTTCTGACGACATGGAAGTCATATGGATTACTTTTATGTTTCCTTTATGTAATTTCTGGAGCTTTAAAGGTCTGGTCACCATTCACTTGCATTGTATGGACCTACAGAGCTGAAATATTCTTCTAAAAATCTTCATTTGTGTTCTGCTGAAGAAAGAAATTCATTCACATCAGGGATGGCATGAGAGTGAGTAAATGATGAGAGGATTTTCATTTTTGGGTGAACTATTCCTTTAAGTAAACATACTTCATTACTATAATTTTGTATTGTTACTGTTATTTAAGGCAAAACTGTCCTTTACTTGAAAAATGCATATTTGTACACTTAATTACATTAATGAGGGGGAAAAAACAGACTTAATACTCAAAAATGTCATATAGATCATCAAAGTTGAAAGTTCTCGATGCACATTTCATAGGTCATCATTGCTTAAAGAAATATTTCAGGTTCAATTCAAGTTAAGATCTGTCGACAGCATTTGTGACATAATGTTGATTATAACAGAAAATCATTTTGACTCGTCCCTCCCTTTCTTTATAAAAAGTAAAAAGTGAGGTTACAGTGCGGCACTCACAATGGAAGTCAATGGGGCCAGTTCTTGGAGGGTTTAAAGACAGAAATGTAATGCTTATACTTTTATAAAGAAGCACTTAAATGAATTCTTCTGTTATAAATCGTGTATTATTTGAGCTGAAAAGTTATTTAAATAAAGCTGACCGCTGACTGCATGAAGCGTCATTCCAAACTCAATTTTCCGATGAAAAAAGTACATCATCTGGGTACTCGTAGTACACTTCTTTTTGTTTCATTTTCAGTGTAAACATAGGCTACTACTTGCACTACTTACACTACAATCTGGCATAGAATAGATTAGTGCAGAAGTGTGTGATTTGGGACGCATATATAGAAACGTGTACAGACCACTTTAAGACACTGAGCTACTCCACCCTGTCTTTACTGTAAAGGAGTCTCCTAATGGAAAGAAGAACCTCCCTTTAGTCATTAGCATGTCTCCTGGGATTACACAATCTGCACATCACACTTTAAACAGCAGAAAGAGCGTAAATGACTTGTGAAATGAACGTTGTGTATGTTTCTGCCCTACTCACCCTAACTATGCCAAAACTTCAAATAACCCCTTTTACTCCTGTCTTCACATCTGCACAGACCACTTCTGCATTCTATTAAACAATTATCTCAGAGTAAGCACATTGGACACACTCTTTCAGGAAAGAGTCATCTGTATGACATTTAGAGCTGAATTTCCTCATGAGATGTGATACTGAAATCTCTTAATAACTTCATAAATCTGGTGTTAATCTGAGTCAAAGTGTAGCTGCCTGGCAGAGCCTTGCACCATTCTTGTGACTTTCCTCTTTGAATCCTCATTAACAGCTACAATAATTCTCACATGCCCTCATGTCTTCATATGCCGTTTTATTTAAAAAAATGTTTAGCTTGAAGCACACTTATGTAATTAAATAAAAGTTCTCACTATGATAGCAAAAAATAAAAAATAATAATAATAATAATTAAATGATGCTTTGAAATGGTCAGCATTGTGATTTTAAAGGGATAGTTTATCCAAAAAGGAAACATTTTGGTCATCATTTACTCACCCTCATTTCGTTCCAAACTTGTATGCCAAAGAATGAGCTTTCGAGTTTCAAACAAGGCACAAAAGCATCATAAATTTGCCCATGCGTTATATATAAATCTTCTAAAGCCAAACGATAGCTTTGTATGTGGAAAGGACTGAAATTTAAGTCTTTATTCTCTATAAATCTTGACATCTGCCCTAGCTCTCCATGGCACGTTTGTATGAGTAGCAACAATGTTCACTTCATGAACGAATCCTTCTTTTAAGTATGATCTTTGAAATGAATCCAATTGAATCGATTGATCCCGTACACAAAACTACTTTGAACGATTCATTCACGAGTCAGACGAGTCCAGTTCTCAATTTCAACTTGCTGACTCTCATCTGGGCCCGTATTCACCAAAAACATGAGACTTCGGTGTTCCCCTGACACACTTGAGCATATACGCACATGCGCACTCTTCAAAAAGATATTAACGCCATTTATGTGCTATCATAAAAAAGCCATGTTCTCAGACAGAAACGGTGTGTGATAAAGCGTTCCCTTTACAAAAGGCTTCACTACGATGTTGCGCTGCTAAGCGCTAGGGGAACAGCTCTTGCTGTGAGCCAAGCTGAAATAATGTGTGAAACACGTCAATGAACATTGACCGGAATTTATAGCCTCGGCAGATGTAATTATTAGATGCACCTGCGGCCAGGCTATAAATGGACACGTCACCAGGTGTCGTCAGAAACTCTTTTTTCAGAGCGATTCTGTTTCTGTGTGTTTCACACACGCTGTCAAAACTTTCTTTCCTCTGTTAGGAGATAGAATCAGACAGTGTGCAGTGAACGTTGTTCTTTTCTCTTCTGTTTGGAAAATATATATATATATATATATATATATATATATTTCTAAAAAAAGAGAGAATGACTGAAAGCAAACGGTGCGTGTTCCCCTCTTCTCGCTCTATAGCTGAAGACGACACACATCAGTTTTTGCTGTTTGTTTGGGGGTAAGAGCAGGGTGGGTGCGAGCACTGTGATTTGCTTTAACAGGCAGAGTGCGTCGTGCTCGCCTCGCTTGCTACCGGGAGTCAGCACTCTCGAATGGATTTGGTTGAGGAGCAAGAGACGGGTTGATCCCTTTCTCTCACTCGCTCCCCAAACCCAGCTGTTCCTTCACATGATCTCGACGCTTCTTCGGATCATGAGGTGGATCGCGATTTTCTTCCCGCCTCCGAGCTTTCCGTCTGCGAAAAAAAACCTACGGAGGAATTGCTCAATGTTGTTACTCGTGCGGTTGCCAGATTGGTCATGGCCACGCGAAAAAGAGACCCCCCAAACGCTCCAAATTAGGAGATAGATTTTATCTTCCAGTCTAAGAAAGGGAACGCCTCATGGGTTCCTTCCCTTCTTTGATAACCTCCATGAAGAGCTTTTTCGCTCATGGAGATCCCCTAAAAAAAAAAAATATATATATATATTTTCTTCCCGTGTTCACATACCCTCGACGTCATTATATTCGACTATCGTGGGTGCTGAGGCACGGCAGTATTCAGTGATGCCGCCGGTCAAAGAGACGCTTGCGGGCTATCTCTCGCCGGGCTCGGCATCGTCACTTAAGAAGCCCTCTTTCCCCTCAAAGCCTTGTAGGACAACCTCCACTTTAGTGGGAAGGGCTTATTAAGCAGCAGGTCAGGCTGGTGCTGCTCTGCACACTATGCTGCTCTGCACGCTATGCTGCTCCTCCCAGGGATTGGTGACAGTCTCGCCGCCCTCGAAGCCCCTCCATTCCCGCAACCTCTTGGTGTTTCGGGTTGCAGAGGCTTCCGTCAAAATTGGGTGTTTTCGCTGTTCCTGTATGTTATTCAGGACGCGAAACACCCGACAACCCCTCAACAGGAAGTGTTAAAATATAATACCCACCTCATAGATCCCGGCAGCGTGGAAACTTCTGCCGGATGAATTCTTTTCTGTGGGTCTTATAAGGGCGTCAGGATTTAATTCACTCGCCGTTTTTTCCGTGCTTCAACAGTATGTTCTCACTACTGTGAACCGGATTTCTTTTTTATGTAAAAAGAAAAATCAATCTCCTGGTTAAAGGGGCCACGGTGTGTGTTCCCCTTCCAGAGAGAGAGAGTTAGGCTATTACACTAAATACTTCCCGTTTCCCATGGAGGGTGAGGGGTGGCGTCTGGCTTAGATCTTAAAGCTTGAACTACCCGTGGGTGTTCAAGTCCAAGATGATGCCTGTTAAGACGATCGTGTCTCAAGCCCTACAACTCGTTTGGCTGGTCACCATCGATCTTATGACGCACTTCTATGCTTCATTTAGAAGTTCTGCCACAACATGGAAAGTTCCTGAGGTTCACTTCCGGGGGCAAAGTCTTCCAGGGTCAGGTTCTTTCTCTCAGCCTAGCCCTTTTTACCCGCACATTCACAATGCATGATGTAGCGCTGGCTCCTTGTGACTCCGGGGCATCTGCATTCTGAATTATGTAGACGACTGGCTGATCCTAGCGCAGTTCCAGGAACTGGCAGTTCAGCACAGGGACATCGTCTCAGCTCATCTGTTTCTCTGGGGTTGAGGCTCAACGCCAAGAAGAGCGTCCTCTCTCCCACTCAGAACACTGTCTATCGGGGCATCGTATGGAGTTCAACCTCAATGCGGGCACAACTGTCTCCCGCTAGTATTGAGTCCATTTAGATCACCCTGAGCAAAGTCAGGCTAGGGCAAGGTTGCACTGTTATCAGTATCAATGATTTCCAGGTCTCGGGCGAAGGCGTCCACAGTGATCCCTCTGGACCTTCTGCTCATGAGACTGTTTTTGTTGTGACCAAAAGCCAGGGGATTTCTTCCAAGGGCCAAAACCCCTAGGCTAAATAGGGTTACGCGCCTCAGGCTTCGTTCCCTTTCTATGTGGTTCAGACCCCGGTTTTCTGCCTTGGGTCCCACTCTTGGTGCGTCTTGTTGTCGCAGGCTGCTAACGACAGACGCCTCCCTGATGGGCGGGGTAGCGGCCTTAACTGGTCGTCCAGCTTAAGGGGATAGGAGAGTCGTCAGCTCGGTTGTCACAGTCACTGTCTCGGGTTGATGGCTGTATTTCTGGCCCTGAAATACCTCCTCCTGAGGCTGCCATGTCTTGGTGCGGGTGGACAATGCAGCGGTAGCCTCTTAAAAAAATCATCAAGGAGACCCACGTTCTTGTCAGCTGTATTTCTGACACGTTGGGTTCTCCTTAGGGCCCAGGGCAAGCTCCTGTCACTCAGGCAGTTATATCCCTGGATGCCTGTATATGGGAGCAGATTTACGGTCCAGACAGAAAATACCAACGGAGGAGTTAAGAACTCCACCCTAAGGTAGTAGTTGCCCAGAGTTCACCAGCAAGGGTTTTTGCCTCTTACTGATAGCACCAGCTGGCCGAACAGGGCTTGGGTCTCGGAGCTAATCTCTTCCCTCGACGGCTCGCCTTTGGTGGTGCCGAACAGGAAGGATCTTCTGTCTCAGGCACAGGGCAATATTTCATCCCTGCCCCAAATTGTGGAATCTTTCATGTTTGGCCCCTAAGGGTACCAACTGAGGGACACAGGGCTCTCTCCTGAGGTTATCGAGACCTTTTTAAATGCCGGGCTTTTTCCACTTGTAACAAGTTTGGGTGAGATCTTAGGGCAGAAGAGGACCTCTTCGCCTCTATGAATAGTGCAATGTCTCCTCGACTTCTCCCTGAAATCACCCAGCCCCCTTGGGTCTGGACGTTAAAACACATACATGACCCAGAATGCGTCTGTATGCGTTTCTTTCCCGGTTTCTCTGCTCCCGGAGTCTTGGCAATGTTCACCAGCAAGGGTCTTGCCTCCTATTAATGGCGCTGCGCTGGCTGAACAGGAAATGGTTTTCGGAGTTAATATCTCTCCTCGACGGTTCAGCCTTTGGCGAATTCTGATCAGGTAAGACCTTCTTTCTCAGGCTCAGGGGGCATATTCATCCCCGGCCCGAATTGTGAAACCTTTCATGCTTGGCCCCTGTAGGGTACCAACTGAGGTTCACAGGGCTTTCTCCTGAAGTTATCGAGACCATTGCAAGTGCTAGGGCTCCCTCCCTTGGAACTGATCTGGGTAGATTTTACAGGGCAGAAGAGGACCTCTTCGCCTCTGTTGATAGCGCAATGTCTCCTCTACTTCTCCCCGAGTCACCCAGTTCCCCCCCCTCGGGGGTGCTGTTCGTGGTGGCGCATACATGGCACCAATGCGCCTGCATGCATTTCCTTCTAATCAGTTCAAATTACAGAACCTGCTAACTGCCAGTTTGCTTCAGTTCTGGATTTTCTGTAGAAAGAACTGTCAGCGGGCACTTGCCTCGCCACTGCCAGGTTCTATTTGGCCTCCACTACGGCTTGCCACGCCTTGGTGGGCGGGGTGCCCTCTAAGAGGCATCCTTGCTAGGACCTCTTCATAGGGTAAGACCCCCCCTTTTTTAAAACCTCTAGAGTCAGCGTTTGGTAGACTTCTGACTCTCAAGATGGTTTTTCATATGGCAATTACGTCTCTAAGGAGATTTGGGTACCTACAGGCTCTGTCTCTTTTGCCGGCCTGTTTTGAGTTGCCCCAGGTAGGACCAAGAGCATTCTTTGCACCCTCACCCTGACTACCTGCCCAAGGTGCCTTTCTCGACCCTTGGCCAGTCATTCTCTAAGCCTTCTGCTCCCTGCCGTTTGTAATGCCGGAGCAGCTAAGACTACTCAGACTTTGTCCAGTCTGTGCCCTTCAGAATTATGTCCACCGCATTTGCTAGTGGCGTAAAGTCAGGGCAGCAGTTCTTCACTTTGAAGCCGCGACCGGGTTGTCACTTTGGGTGAGGGACCTACTGCCCGGGCCTACGAGGCGCGCGGTCAAGCTTCGCCAGTAGGTTTTAGGGCGCACTCTTCCAGAGGGCTCTCCTCCTCTAAAGCCTTAGCTAGAGGTCTCCCTCTGCAGCAAGTTTGTGGTGCGGCAGGTTGGTCCTCTCCAGCACATTCATTAAACTTTATAGTTTGGATGTTCTTGCCACTCTTGGCTCTTACGCCCTTGAGTTGACACCGAACAAGTTTGTGGTGCGGCAGGTTGGCACTCTCCGCACACACTAATCACATTTTATGGTTTAGATGCTTTGCTACTCTGGGCTCTTATGCCCTTGAGTCGACATCTCAGCTCATGCCTGAACAGGTTTGTGATGCGGCAGGCTGGTCCTCTCCGCTCACATTCATCAGTTTTTATGACAAGTTTGTGTTGCGATAGGGTTCTCTTCGCACACATTCATCGAACTTTGTGGGTTAGATGCTTTGCTACTCTGGGCTCTTATGCCCTTGAGTCGACATCTCGGCTCATGCCTGAACAAGTTTGTGATGCGGCAGACTGGTCCTCTCCGCACACATTCATCAAAAAATTAATGGTTTAGATGTTTATGCTACTCCGGGCTCTTATGCCCTTGAGTCGACATCTCAAGCTCATGTCTGAGACCTCTCGTGTTTTTGTGAGTACACTGCACAACCGTAGGGGTCCGGACAGCCCCAAGTGCGGCGGCATGGGTATTGCGTTCCCCTAGCGCTTAGCAGCGCAACATCGTAGTGAAGCCTTTTGTAAAGGGAACGTCTCGGGTTACATGTGTAACCCTTGTTCCCTGAAAAAGGCGGAACGAGATGTTGCGCTGCTTTGCCGCACTGGGACGTCCCCGGACTGCTCTTCAAAAAGAAGTATCTGACGACACCTGGTGACGTGTCCATTTATAGCCTGGCCGCAGGTGCATCTAATAATTACATCAGCCGAGGCTATAAATTCCGGTCAATGTTCATTGACGTGTTTCACACATTATTTCAGCTTGGCTCACAGCAAGAGCTGTTCCCCTAGCGCTTAGCAGCGCAACATCTCGTTCCGCCTTTTTCAGGGAACAAGGGTTACACATGTAACCCGAGATGTTTTCTCTTAACAGCCTTTAATCCCTTAAACAGCTGCACTCACTTTTATATGACGTTTCAGAACGCAGCTTTGGGCAAAATCACGGAATAAATCATTTTCTTTTTTTTTTCTCAATGTGCTCTCAGTCCTTGTGGTGGCGTAGTGACTCGTCTCAATTCGGGTGGCGGAGTTTCCTCCATCAATCCACGCCTCTTATCACGTGGCTTATTGAGCACGTTACCGCAGAGACATAGCATCCACGCACAACTCACCACGTGCCCCACTGAGAGTGATCCACATTATAGTGACCACGAGGAGGTTACCCCATGTGACTCTACCCTCCCTAGCAACCGGGCCAATTTGGTTGCTTAGGAGACCTGGCTGGAGTCACTCGGCCCACCCTCCAGGGGTGGTAGTCAGAGTCTTTAATCGCTGAGCTACCAAGGCCCCCCTATAAATTGGTTTCTTAAATGCATGTAAACTTGGACAAAGTGTTGACAGAAAGAAAGAAAGAAAGAAAGAAAGAAAGAAAGAAAGAAAGAAAGAAAGAAAGAAAGGAACTATGCTTCTAACCACAGGTGTAGTTCCAACCGCACAACTGTGCGATGCTGTTTGCGAATGTTCATTGGAACTACGGTTTCGAGAAACACCAAACGGTTGAACTATGTTGGTAAAGACGGAACTTGCGACTATAGTTGTCTCACGATGCTTTTGGGAAACGTACCCCTGACTGTTAGATCAGGTACATATTAAAATATTTAAAAGTTTAGACCAAGAATGTAACCAAATATTCAAGTTGGACAAGAGTTGAGCAAATGTAAAAGTTAAGGAAATCTTTTTTTATTAACTGCTAATCTGAATATTGGGGTTTAGACCCTCTGGTGCTAAAATGACAACAGCATAGGCCTGTTTCTCAGGATTCAACTGCATGACTTTATTTTGGTATAAAGGAGCTAATTTAATTTCAGCAGAAATGTCTTTAGGCTTCAGCCAGATGTGAATACAGATCTTGTGTTAGAGTCTGTGTGTGTTATGTCTGCATGCGTGTCTTCTTATGTTGTTTTCACTGGTGTCCAATGCTCATCAAAACAGTACTGATCACAACGAGCATAAAATTAAGTCCTAATTACCATAACAGTTGTCTAATATCCAGCAACCATGCTTGAAACACATTACTGCTTATAAACTAGTGTGCAAATGCATCGAAATGACTCCCTTCATAATATAGTTTGTGAGGCACAGTTTATATTATTAAAAGAATCGCCACTTGTCTATTTTCCCCTCCAAGCAATAATCTTGTAAATATTCTGTGTTTCTTGTTTATGCACTCTTGTTTGTCTGAACATGGGTATTTAAATGTGATATTGAACTATTTCAAGCAATGAACTCTAAAATAAGTAGGACAACAAGTAAAACCTTGTGACCAAGGGATTTTCTTTTCCTCAAGACTTGCTGACCAGTTCTGTCTATGACAGAACTGGTCATCTAGGGCAGTGTTTCCCAACCACTAGTGTGCTGTGAAAGATTGTAAGGTGTGCCGTGGAAAATAATCAAATCCCACAAAATAAATAAATGCATAGAAAAAAAAAATATTTCAGGGATCCAAACTCCTCACCTTTCTAAGAAATTTGCTGTTTTGAAACCATAATTAGTCACTTTTGTGATTGTGAGGAGCAACAATTAATGTGCAGAAGTGAGTGATATTTCTACGTGTAAATGGTCATCACATGACTTGAGTCAGCGCTGCAGAATACATTGAAGTCTATGAAGTGAGTGATATTTATTCGAGTAAAGGGTCATCACATGACTCGTGTCAGCGCTGCAGAATACATCGAAGTCTATGAAGTGAGTGATATTTATACGAGTAAAGGGTCATCACATGACTCACGTCAGCGCTGCAGAATACATTGAAGTCTATGAAGTGAGTGATATTTATTCGAGTAAAGGGTCATCACATGACTCGTGTTAGCGCTGCAGAATACATTGAAGTCTATGAAGTGAGTGACATTTATACGTGTAAATGGTCATCACATGACTCGTGTCAGCACTGCAGAATACATTGAAGTCTATGAAGTGAGTGATATTTATACGAGTAAAGGGTCATCACATGACTCCCGTCAGTGCTGCAGAATACATTGAAGTCTATGAAGTGAGTGATATTTATGCGTGTAAATGGTCATCACATGACTCGCGTCAGCGCTGCAGAATACATTGAAGTCTATGAAGTGAGTGATATTTATACGTGTAAATGGTCATCACATGACTCGTGTCAGCGCTGCAGAATACATTGAAGTCTATGAAGTGAGTGATGTTTATACGTGTAAATGGTCATCACATGACTCGTGTCAGCGCTGCAGAATACATTGAAGTCTATGAAGTGAGTGATGTTTATACGTGTAAATGGTCATCACATGACTCGTGTCAGCGCTGCAGAATACATTGAAGTCTATGAAGTGAGTGATGTTTATACGTGTAAATGGTCATCACATGACTCGTGTCAGCGCTGCAGAATACATTGAAGTCTATGAAGTGAGTGATATTTATACGTGTAAATGGTCATCACATGACTCGTGTCAGCGCTGCAGAATACATTGAAGTCTATGAAGTGAGTGATATTTATACGTGTAAATGGTCATCACATGACTCGTGTCAGCCTGCAGAATACATTGAAGTCTATGAAGTGAGTGATATTTATACGTGTAAATGGTCATCACATGACTCGTGTCAGCGCTGCAGAATACATTGAAGTCTATGAAGTGAGTGATATTTATACGTGTAAATGGTCATCACATGACTCGTGTCAGCGCTGCAGAATACATTGAAGTCTATGAAGTGAGTGATATTTATACGTGTAAATGGTCATCACATGACTCGTGTCAGCGCTGCAGAATACATTGAAGTCTATGAAGTGAGTGATATTTATACGTGTAAATGGTCATCACATGACTCGTGTCAGCGCTGCAGAATACATTGAAGTCTATGAAGTGAGTGATATTTATACGTGTAAATGGTCATCACATGACTCGTGTCACGCTGCAGAATACATTGAAGTCTATGAAGTGAGTGATATTTATACGTGTAAATGGTCATCACATGACTCGTGTCAGCGCTGCAGAATACATTGAAGTCTATGAAGTGAGTGATATTTATACGTGTAAATGGTCATCACATGACTCGTGTCAGCGCTGCAGAATACATTGAAGTCTATGAAGTGAGTGATATTTATACGTGTAAATGGTCATCACATGACTCGTGTCAGCGCTGCAGAATACATTGAAGTCTATGAAGTGAGTGATATTTATACGTGTAAATGGTCATCACATGACTCGTGTCAGAGCTGCAGAATACATTGAAGTCTATGAAGTGAGTGATATTTATACGAGTAAAGGGTCATCACATGACTCGCGTCAGCGCTGCAGAATACATTGAAGTCTATGAAGTGAGTGATATTTATACGTGTAAATGGTCATCACATGACTCGCGTCAGCGCTGCAGAATACATTGAAGTCTATGAAGTGAGTGATATTTATACGAGTAAAGGGTCATCACATGACTCGCGTCAGCGCTGCAGAATACATTGAAGTCTATGAAGTGAGTGATATTTATACGTGTAAATGGTCATCACATGACTCGTGTCAGAGCTGCAGAATACATTGAAGTCTATGAAGTGAGTGATATTTATACGAGTAAAGGGTCATCACATGACTCGCGTCAGCGCTGCAGAATACATTGAAGTCTATGAAGTGAGTGATATTTATACGTGTAAATGGTCATCACATGACTCGTGTCAGCGCTGCAGAATACATTGAAGTCTATGAAGTGAGTGATATTTATACGTGTAAATGGTCATCACATGACTCGTGTTAGCGCTGCAGAATACATTGAAGTCTATGAAGTGAGTGATATTTATACGTGTAAATGGTCATCACATGACTCGTGTCAGCGCTGCAGAATACATTGAAGTCTATGAAGTGAGTGATATTTATACGAGTAAAGGGTCATCACATGACTCGTGTCAGCGCTGCAGAATACATTGAAGTCTATGAAGTGAGTGATATTTATACGAGTAAAGGGTCATCACATGACTAGTGTCAGCGCTGCAGAATACATTGAAGTCTATGAAGTGAGTGATATTTATACGTGTAAATGGTCATCACATGACTCGTGTCAGCGCTGCAGAATACATTGAAGTCTATGAAGTGAGTGATATTTATACGTGTAAATGGTCATCACATGACTCGTGTCAGCGCTGCAGAATACATTGAAGTCTATGAAGTGACGAAAAACAAAGTGTTTTTCACACACACGTTTCTGCTTCACCAATAATGTCTTTGAGAGCACAAAGCAACAAGAAATATTTAAAAACTGTCCAGATATGTGAAGACACTTTGAATGTCTCATAATTTCTTTTAATTAAATATTACTTTATCGTTTAGGAATATCAGAGACACCAGTTATTAAACTAATTTAAATTCACCAGGAAAACACCGAAACATAAACGATTCCTTTTATTACTTTCTGCTATCAAAGCAACTCCAAGCTTTTACTCTCTCTTCCAAATACATGTTTTCAATGTTTATTGTGCACACCTCACGCTTTTTTACATTGCAAACTCGTAAAATCGGCAGTCTGTGACGCTTTCGTCAAATCTTGTCATATGGAGGGCGATGCGGCGCTTGACTCAACTTCAATGTGAAATGCACTTTACAATGACGAAAGAACATTATTGAAACTCAAAATGATTAATTTTTGTCTATTATTGTGGTCTTCTCTTATAAAAGTCATGCTCAGCAGTTTAAATAGGCTACTGTAAGAAAATGATCCCGTAGATCTGCTTTGTGTTTATAATTCTTATACTGAAGTCAGAAGATTTGTAGCCATGCAAGTTTTAATAAAGGAGAAGGATGTTATTGAAACACTATTATTCTATACATACTATTAGTGTTGTATTTTTGGATGAAAAATAATGCTTAGACTGAAGGAAGACTATTGATCTGCTTTGTTCTTTTAATGCTTAAACACTATAAAGTCTCTTGGTGGTGCATTTGAACACTATTGAATCGGTAATATGAGTCTCAAGCCACCTCCTTGAAGTGATCGGTTTGCTATATGATCAGTAAAAGCATGAAGTGACCAAGTGTATATACCCTTCTAGTTATATTTATGAATACCTGCAGCATTACCATGTTGTCGCCCTCAAACATGACAAAGACATCAGAATCACACTTCAGAGAAGGGATTCGGTTTCCCATCATGAAGCCCTGGGAATAATCAAGCACAGTGCATTTGTAAACGCTGCGGACAATCAGGAAATCATTCTGCACATAACTGTCTATTAAATATGAAATATCTTTGGATTGGCTGAATTATGGAGAATGTAAGTATTACTAATCATCTACTGACACACAAATCTTGGCTAGTATTAACATTGATTGTATCGGCACACATGGCACTTCTCCAGGTCGATTTTGATTTACATTAATATCAGGATGCTTATATTTGACACTGTTATATCTCAGCATTACAGGACATTAGTTCAGTCATGACAACTCCCAGAATGATTAAGCATGTAACTGTGGGTATGAAATATTGTTAGGATTCTGGTCTTGGCGGACTAGATCTGCTATGCTGCTGCTGGAGAGCAAGTACAAAGACTTGCTACTTGCTACTGCTTAAGCAGGTGGGCATGCTGCTCCACAATTAGACAAATGCAAGACATGCTGCACATTTATACATAAATACAATACCCATGTATCAGATTTAGAAAAGTGAAGCTGGGGAGGGGGAGGGTTTCAGATCAAATTCTCGCAGCGTACTGCAGTGGAACCGGCTCACTTGCAAACGGAGCAAATTGAAATGTTAGACAAAGCGAGAGTACGCAAGTTGATTGGCTACCCGATTACACCTCAAAGGATTAATCAGCTTACAACGTGCCAGCCAATTGGCTTAACTCTTTCCCCGCCAAACACGGAATTTTCCGGTTTATGAAACTTCCCGCCAAGCGGAATTTTCCGGTTTCGTGTTTTAGGTGTTATACAGTAAGGAAGACCCTCCGCATGTTTTGAAAGAGTACGCAACTCTTTGATCAAAGAAACAGACTGCGATCGTCTCAAACATGAAGAAGTGGAGTATGAGAAGCTCAAAATATCAGACATAAACATGCCTTTTTATCAGCTTTTTGTCTGAAATTTTGTTTTTTGACAAAACCTACCTCTGTTCAAGTCGCAATAAAAAAAGAACAAATGAAGATAAAATAAAATTGTTTTTTTTGCCTAAAAGCAGAGGCCCAGATCTTTATTTTGATATATAGCATCTTCATATATTCATGGAAGAAAATATTCTGCGGGCCATTAAAGTTTAGCGAAAATCGTCAAAAACCCTGGCGGTGGCTGGCAACTTTTTTTAAAAACGCTGGCGGGGAAAGAGTTAATATGAGGCATGTGAGTGAGCCGATTGGCTAACAAAACAAGTTCATTCAGAGTTTCGTGCATGAACTACTCAATTTATCATTGTATATGTGTAGGTCAGTGTAAACGTGTAAAGGGACACACACTCACCATCCCGCCAGTACACTCACGGCAGTCTTGCAGACAAGCAAGGTTCTCCCATGTGCTGTAGGCTTTCAGTCCGGCGACGAGTGCTTGCAGAGTGCGGTTGCTTTGAAGGTCCTGACCCTGACAACACGCATCATCCATCAAAACTGATGCGTATCTACACAGTGAACAAACACAGAAACAAACTGTATGTACAATGCACACTCTAAAAGACTTCTAAAAGGTTATGATTTTCACTTGGTGGACAACAAATGGGTGAAAAAGATCCCATAGACTAAAACTGAATGAGGGAACCTGAATCATATCTAGAGACGAAATTTCAGGTTTGACTTGGGCCAGTAAGTAAATATCTAGCAACCCCCCTGAACACCCTGCCAACCATTTAGCAATGCCTAAGCAACTACTCAAAACTCCCTCATAAAACCTAAGTAACGACCAGGCAACCACCAACACACTTGGGTTCGAATCCAGGGCGTGCTGAGTGACTCCAGCCAGGTCTCCTAAGCAACCAAATTGTCCCGGTTGCTAGGGTGGGTAGACTCACATGGGGTAACCTCCTTGTGGTCGCTATAATAAGTGGTTGTCGCTCTCGGTGGCACGCGTGGATGCCGTGGAGAAGGGCATGAAGCCTCCACATGCACAACGTCTCCGTGGTAACGCTCTCAACAAGCCACGTGATAAGATGCATGGATTGAAGTTCTCAGATGCGGAGGCAACTGAGATTCATCCTCCGCCACACGGATTGAGGCGAGTCACTACGCCACCACGAGGACTTAGAGTGCATTGGGAATTGGACATTCCAAATTGGGGAGAAAAGGGGAGGAAAAAAAAAAGAATAACATGCTCGTTATTTGCTACTGATAAAATCTGATTTTATTTACTTTAAATGTATTTAATAAATTTTTTAAAAAGGGCATATTTACTGTATGTATCAGTAATTCAAAATCTGAATAAAAAACATATTTCTCTCTGCATGGACTTTTACTGTACAAAATGCTTTGTATTATTTATTATTACTGAATCAATGACTTTTAACAACTTTTTTTTTTTTTTTCATTAAATGCATAGTACAGATTTATTTTTTAATTTTTTTCAAATTAGAGCCAATTCTGAGATGTGAGTGCTGATGTGTTAAATTAATATTTCTGAAGACTGAAGTGGTTTCTCAGAAGGATGCATCTGAGCTCCTTTTTTCCTTCACCTCTTCCCCTGTGGTATTTCTCAGAATGTTTTTGAAAAACTCCGAAGTGCCACTGACCTGAATTACACAGAGACCTCAAGTGGACACCAGTAGAACTACTACTAGTGTTGGCACTCTTAAAAATAAATATTTTTCAATTGTTCTTTGCACCACCTTAGGTTCAGAAAATAACTTTTGTTTCTCCATTTTCTTGGAGATTAAAAAGTTATTGATGTTGCTACCGTGATGAGCATCTTTGTATTCTGTAAAATGTGGTTCTTTAAAGTACCAAGACAAGGGCCAAGTTATTCTAAAGAACTACAGAACATAAAATGAAGTCAAAGGAAAAGGCTTTAAATCCTTTTGGTATCTAATTGGAACCTTTATTTTTTAAAGTGTTGGATAAAAATGTGCCAACTCATTCAAAGACAAAACACAGTAGCTAAACATTTTGTTAAGCAGAGATATAACAGAGTTAAATCTCTTAGACTAGTGTTTCTCAACTGGTGTGTAACTGGTCTGTTTGGATTGGGTCATGGACGGTAGGGGAAGAACAATGCAATGGTTCTCCCTCCATTCAAAGATTTTCGATGGCCGCCCCAAGCAACATTTTGGACTGCCAAGGCAAATGTAATGATAATCTCATACACAGCGCTTTATGCACGCCAAGTACATGTATGTTCGTGCCGCAGACTTCAAAACTGATGCAACCCCTTTGAATTCTAGTAAGAATTTTCAAGTGCGCTATGGAAGAAATCAGACCTCTTTAGCTGAGTAGACAGCCCGACATGCGGATGTGGGGGCTGGGTAGCTCAGCAAGTAAAGATGCTGACTACCACACCTGGACTCGCAAGTTAGAATCCAGGGTGTGCTGAGTGACTCCAGTCAGACTTCTTGAGCAACAAATTGGCCCGGTTGCTAGGGTGGGTAGAGTCACATTGGGTTAACCTCCTTGCGGTCGCTATAATGTGGTTCTCCTCTCGGTGGGGCGTGTGGTGAGTTGTGCATGGATGCCACGGGAATAGCGGGAAGCCTTCACACGCGCTAGGTCTCCGTAGTAACGGTGCTCAACAAGTCACATGATAAGATGCGCGGATTGACTGTCTCAGACGTGGAGGCAACCTTGAGAAATATTTCCTGGAGTAAAAGAAGTTACCTGGTGGTGAAGGTGATGGCGAGGGCAGCAGCCAGGTGTGGCATCAGTCTCAGGTGCTGCGTTTGATGCTCAATGATCTTCACCTCATCCTGGTCCTTTGGACCAAACTGTCTGCGACTGTGAAAGAGAGTTTTGAGGATGGGAAGAGTAGAGTGGTTTTAGTACTTATAACTTTACACAAATAAAGTTAGCAAGCGATTTTATCACACAAACATCATGTTTACATGTATGATGTTCATGTCTCGTGTGTATATTCATGTTTATTCACTGGCCCCATTCACCTCACTATAATAGCAACCGCAACTGTTGCTTTTTTGTTTTTGAAATAAACAAGGGTCGAGTTAAAATGATTATTTGTGGAAATCAACAAATGCAGTCAAATGAGCTTAACTTGTATTGAACGCAGAACATTCATTTTAAGTGTTCAAATACATTTGGAGCCATTGTCCACAGAAACCTTGATCATTGTCACATATAATCAGACATAAAAAGGCACACAGAGGGTTCAAAGCAAAGGGTCAGACATCCGACAGCACACCTGGATTGTAGCAGACGACGACACAGCCTATAACCTTCCAGGTAACCCACTTTACTAACCACACAGCAACAGTGTGTATTTGTGTGCATGTATTAGTGTGTGTGTATGTGTGTTTTTGCAAGTGTGTAGAGAGAAGAATATTTGTGGTGGCCGTTTGTTGCTTGTGTGTGTTTGCATGTTTCTGCTGAAGTCAGGCTTGTGGTACTACACTTGAGCTGTGTACACCTGTTACCCTTGAAGTACCGCAAACTGTATCTATACATCTAACATGCTGCAGGTGGCTTCCCCACAGAACAGACGAGGGGTGTGTGTGTGTGTGTGTGTGTGTGTGTGTCTATGTGTGTGACTGTGTGTGTGTGTGTGACTGTGTGTGTATGTGTGGTTTTAAAGGTGAGAAGCCCACACAGAAATCCTATTACAACTTGCATCATCTATAGTCTGAGTGTCTCCACTTGAAGGCAGATATTTGTCTGTTTCTGGTTGTTTAAAATCAAACAGACAACTTCATGTGTTTTAATCTACAGCACAAAACAAAAGAGATACCAGTACTGTCTGATTCCCAGACAAATGACTCTGAGTCGGTTGTTTTGAATCTACAACGCAAAATATACAACGCTACCAGTGAAGCCCGATTCCTGAACAAATTACTTTGATTATGTGCTGGATCTTTCGATTGTACAGCGCAAATCATACATTGTGACCATTGCAGTCCGATTCCCGAACAAATGACTGAAATCTACAGCATGAAACATACAGTACAACCAGTGAAGTCTGATTCCCAATCGAATTACTCTTATGAGCCGGTTCTTTTGAATCTACAGCAAGAAACATACAGCACGACCAGTGTAGTTTGATTCCTGAACGAATGACTCTTTTCTGAATCTTTTTTTTTTTTATCTATAGCACCAACATACAACCAGTGTAGTAAGATTCCCAATCGAATGACTTTCGTGAATCAATTATTTTCTATCTACAGCCCAAAATATACAGTGCTACCAGGGTAGTCTGATTCCAGAACAAAATGACTCCTATGAGTCGGTTCTATTGAATCTATTCCGCAATACATCCGTACAGTATGACCAGTGAATTCTGATTCTCTAACAAATGACTCTAGTGTGATTCCCATGTGAATAACTCTTTCATGAGTCTGTTCTTTTGAAATTACAGTGCAAAACATACAGCACTACAGTGTAGACTGATTCCTGAACGTACAAATCTCATGATTCAGTTATTTTCAATCGACACTGCAAAACATACAGCTCTTCCAACCAAATGAATGAATCTTATGAGCCAGCTCTTTTTAGTGAATCAAAAAATTACTGAACTACAAATCATTCCTTTCATAATTTTTTTTATGAGTCGTGTAATGTGTACAGTACAATGTGTAGTTAAAGTTGCAGATTGTATTTTGTTGCACTTAGTGGCATTATTTAAGAACAAATAAATCAATAAAACATCTTAACTACTATTGAAGAAAAAAAAAAAGAAGATTTATTAAGGAATTGTTCATTTACATTTATGCATTTGGCTGACGCTTTTATCCAAAGCGACTTACAGTGCACTTATTACAGGGACAATCCCCCCGGAGCAACCTGGAGTTAAGTGCCTTGCTCAAGGACACAATGGTGGTGACTGTGGGGATCGAACCAGCAACCTTCTGATTACCAGTTATGTGCTTTAAGCCCACTACGCCAATTTAACTATTAAGGAACCGGAATCGATAAATGACTTCAAATTCCATTCCCTAATGGTGAATGAGGCTGTCAGTCCCTAACATTCTGGCTAACATCTCCTTTTATTTTCCACAGAACATAGATGATGCAAGCGGAGTGGTGGTGGCGTAGTGGGCTAAAGCACAGAACTGGTAAGCAGAAGGTTGCCGGTTTGACCCCCACAGCCACAACCATTGTGTCCTTGAGCAAGTCACTTAACTCCAGGTTGCTCCCCCCGGAGATTTACATTGTCCATGTAATAAGTGCTCTGTAAATCTCTTTGGATAAAAGCATCTGCCAAACGCATAAATGTAAATGTAAATAAATCCATAGACACAACAACATGAGAGTGAATAAATGATTACAGAAACATCATTTTTCCCCTGAAGTTATGTTCCAAACCTCGTTAATAGAAAAATATAAAACTATTTATTTAATGTTGTTGAATTTAAGAATAAAAACAACATATTTTAAGTATATTGGACTGAATACAAAATATTCAGATAAATACAAAAATCTAAGTAGTTTGAGTGTAGGGAGACCGACTCAATTGCATCGTTCGCAGTGATTCATGGGACTGGGCGGTCACTGCAGAGCTCTTTTAGTGCGCTTTGTTCGCCGTGATTCACTGATTGGTAGATCTTTCTCTTCAGGATTGCGGGTAGTGTAGTTCTTCACTTTTATTTTAAATGAATGTGTTTAATAGTGGATTCCTGGTGAAGTTGATATGAAGCCGATCGAAGGCTTTAACAGACATTTATCATCGATAAAACAACCTTTGAGCTCACGGTAGGTCTGTTTTCTTTAGAGGTCTAAAAGTTATTGTTAATAATTAAAAAAATATTATGGGATTTTTACTTCCGGAACCAGACTGTTGCACTCTATAAGACAAGAAATGTGCATTAAGAAAAGTATCCAACGTCAGTTTTGATTTGGTTGATTTTAGGTAGCTTTTGGAGATGTGTACATTGACCTAGACTAGAGCTTGGGTATCAATCTCTAGAGCTGTCAATTTACAAATGTATATATATATATATATCAGTCAACTTTTCCCCAACATTACAACTGACCAATAAACACATGCAAACAAATGACTACTTTGCAACTTTGTCTACTGAATGTTTAATTGTCGAGTCTTCAATTTTATCTAAAACCCTTCCTTTCAATAGTCTCAATTAAAAGGGTTTTGTGGTGTTTTTGTAACAAGATAAACTCAACCCCAGAGGAGGTGTGGTGGAGGTGAACGCTTATAACCTGATAACTGCATGAGTAAGTGTGGTTTCTCCATCACACCTGCTGGGGCCTGAATGCTCATACATGTTTTGGTACCAAAGTCATGGCTCTTTGTTTCTCAGAAAAGTGTGTGTGGGTGCACAGAGGTGTTTTGCAAATGGAAAACCTGCAACTATAGAAAGCAAACATTTCCTTTCTAACTTTATTTTCTGCACTTTGGGGATGCCATCTTCAGAAACAACCCTGCAGCCACCCACGCATACACATGGCACACACGCGCACACACACACACACACACACACACACACACACACACACACAGAAAGCCACATGTGAGGAAGACAGAGAGCAGCAGAGTAGGAGCGGCTGTGAGTCTCCCTCTGAACGGGATGTTCTCTGTGGTGAGGAGTCACTCCACACATCACAACGCTCTCATGTTTGTTTTCAACTCATTTCTTGAGTTTGTTTATTCAGTCTCCCCATGACCACATAAATAGCTTTTGCAACTTATATACACAGTTTTTATGTCAATTTGTATGTTTGAAGTAGTGCGGCTATAAAATTCTGATAAATGATTACAGAGAACGGTTTTAATGTGATGACACACAATATTTTGAATCTGTCACAAAAATAAAATAAAAACATATTGTCTCCAAACTATGACCAAATAATGGTTACCTGATGATATTTTCAATCCCATAAATCTAACCCTGACCTTTCCACATCTGTAAATGTTCATAAAATCATCCTTTAGTATGTTTATTAAACTAATATTCCATTCAGGTTCAATACAAGTCAAGCTCAATCGTCAGCATTTGAGGCATAATGTTGATTACCACAAACATTAATTTCAACAGATCACTACTTTTCTTAAAAACAAAAAAAGAGGCAAAAATCGATTACAGTGAGACACTTAAAATGGAAGTGAATGAGGCCAATCTGTAAACGTTACAATACTCACTGTTTCAAAAGTATAAAGCTGCCCAATACGTTGATCGCGATCTAACAGTGGATCGCAAAGGCAATGCTGGTAGATCGCACAAAAATGTAATGTACTTTCGTTAAATTTGAATAAAAATAAATATAATGTCTTTCCTTCTTTTAGTTTCTGTCTGACTTGCACTTGACGAGTAAATATTGACCAGGTGAGGTTTTGTTTATTCAGTTGCCATGACAACTAGGTTTGCGCATAAGCGAAATTGCGATGCTACTGCCCGGATTAGCCAAAATTGTCTGATTCCATTCGCGCTCTGTTCTCAGAAGTCCTTGGAAAGGCGCGTATGCGCAAACTTAGTTGTCATGGCAACCGAATAAACAAAACCTCGCCTGGTCAATATTTACTCTTCATCAGAATAAGGTAAATGCCCTGGCTATTGTAATCTATTGTGCTGTACTGCCCTGCAAAAGCAAAAGACCTTCACTCACTAGAGTGTGAAACTGAGAAAAATGACTTTAAAGTTTCTGTTTTGTCCAGACAAAAGTATTATAGGTAGGACTCCCAAAATTTCACAACTAGTTGCTATACTGAAGAAATGTTTGTATGCAAAAAATCTTGAGCTCAAAATTGACCTTTGACCCTTGTTTGGCAGTTACTGTACTCTGCCTTTGTATCATGTGCCAAAAATCAGGAGTCATGCAAAGGCAAAAGGCCGTAACTGACATATAATCAATATTTACTTGCTGTTCACCATACTTACATCCATTATAAGAACACCTAACCAAGGTCTAGTCATCATGGTATTTGTTTTAAATTATATAGAAGACCTTTGGTTGTTCCTTAGTGCGGCAACACTAACACAGTTAAACAGTATAACAGATAAGTTACTTTGCAGTACAGTATGTACAGTATGAATAAAGATAATTTAATTATAATTGAATACAAAGGTATATGTATTTAAATGCAAGACATAGAGTAATAATTAATTAAACATTGGACCAATACATTAGAGATTAGAGACTGCTCATTCCAAGTTTTTTACTGCGCCCAAATAAAATCTTACTGAAAGCTAATTTTTTGAGATATCAACCTAAAATTTGGAACACAACTTGTCCATAGGTATATATGACAAAGCATTCTTGAAATACAACCATTTAAGTTTGGATAGTGATTTTCATGTCTATGCGAAAAAAGGGGAGGGGTGACAGTTAAAGGGTTAGGGTTAAGGGCCACCAAACTGCTCAAGATGCTCAGTCAGCGAACTCGACTTGGATTACTACTTTTTAATTCTGAGATAATATAGACAGAGTATACCGAAAAAAGTTGGAATTACTTTTACTATTTAGGTTAGCCTACTTTGTACGGACATTAGCGATAACCAGCTGTAAAATCTGACGTGAACACCTGCAAGAAGGAAATATGGCTCAAACACGTATGGATTGATGTGGATACAGCAGATGACGTGCATTGCTATGGATTATATCTTCTATGGATTATATCGGATTGCATGGAAAGGTAGGATGCCTCTGTATTTAATATTTGGTTTTCAGCATCTGATGTGAGGCGAGTGTCAGCGTCAACGTTAGCGCTAATTTACGTGACACAGATTAAATTTAGCTAGCTCCGGGCTGTCACTGACATTGACAGATCTGAACCATCGCCCTATCACATCGCTATCACAGAGTAATAATACAAACAAGCAGTCGGCAGTCTACTCCCTTTATTTCAAAGATGTGTCGTGTGTATGTTACGCGGTTTGGTGACAATAAAAGAGCGGTAATCTTTGACAGTATGACAAAGCCAGAGTACAGTAACATCACAGCGGCACCGTAACATCTCTCTTGATGCCAGGCGAAACAAAGTCAGAACACCTTAACTCAACTTAAGCGTGCCGGAACAAAGGCTAAGAGCCGTAACAAGTGTTACGGCGTTCTGCTGTGGTTTCTCGTATGGTTTTGGATGTTACGGTTGTCATAGCCCTTTAATTTCTCGTTAAAACAATCAAATTGACTCACGATATTTATTCACATGATAAAGGAGGTCTTGAATACCCCAAAAATGACATTAACTCATTTTTGACCAAACATGATGTTACGCCGTTTTGCCTTTGTAGGGCAGTATAGGTGTTTTGGGTTTAGTTTTAAAACTGAATGATATCAACATTGAACATTATTATATATTTTTTTATTAATTAGAAGATGAATTCCATGTAGGGATACATGCAGTAGTCCCAACAAGCATTTTCTAATTTTAAATGAAACTGTGTTTTTTTAGTTGGTAGATCTTATTGAGTTGGTCATTTAAAAGTAGATCATCACACAAAAAAGTGTGGGCACCCCTGGTGACACATATGTGTGTTAGCATGATTTTAGTGTGATGGGGCGATGACGACATTATGCTGTAACCCTAAAACGACCATTAAAATGATCATTTAAACAACTTTACAGCTCAAATACACAAGTTTTAAAATAATATTTAATCCAGGACCTTATTTAAAATTGTAAGCTTTATAAATAAATGTATATATTTAATTACATTTGAATTTATTTAAAATTATAAGCATATTTTTGCCTTTAAATCCTCCAAAGATTGGCCCCATTCACTTCCATTGTAAGTGCCTCACTGTAACCTATTTGGCTTTTTTTTTTAAATAACGAGGGATGAATCAAAATACATATATATATATATATATATATGTTTTTTGTGGTAATCAGCATTATATCACAAATACTGTCAATTGATCTTAAATTGTTATAAACCCAGAATATTGTATAGTCCCCACATCTTACAGGATTTCTGTTTTAATGAACATAAGGTAAAACCTGAGCAAAACATCCAATTTTTCTTTTCATACCTGTGACTGTAGCGTACTGCTATGATGAGCCCCAAATGTAAGAAGAGATGAACGTGAAGGCAAACTGAACTCCTGATAGAGGTCTGAACTATGAAAATGCTTCTGTGCTTGAGTAATAAGTGCATGCCTCCCTCTTGTGGCCATGATGAAGCTGTTCGATTCCAGAAAATTTGAAATCTACTCCAATTCTGATTCCTGGTTTTAAAGAAATCGACTCGACTCGAAAATCTTGACATTTTCTATTGAAAGGTCTATTCTAAAATAAAATCATATTTATACAGTATGCATGTCCCATTGCACATTGCTTCAACCCCAAAGGATGAATCTGAGGGAAGGTTAGCCCAACAGATAATGTTAAAAGCAGTGAAATTGTCTGTTATCGCTCATCAGTTGTTCATATTTAGAGGTTTTAATTAAGTAATTGTCCACTCCCTTTTATACATTGAATAAAATGTCCGAACAATACTTCAGTTTGATGATTTGATTTTTTTAGCCATTTAAAATCCAGGTTCTTGTACAAATTTGGTCAATTTCATACAATGTAAAAATTGTATTCTACATCTGACTTAATGTAATTTTTTTAATGTTTTTAACCTAATTAAGTGAAAGTAACTATATATACTTTTACATGCCGTGTTCTGCCGTTCTCTGGTGAAATGAACATTAGAGGCGCTACATCAACTGTGCATTTTATTTACTTTCACACAAATCACGAGTACAACAGCTGATTATGACTTTACAAACACTTATTTTTCACTCTGTTACTCACTGGAATGTTATGATATCGAAACACTTTTATTCGAACGCATTATTGAAAAAACGATCAATTTTAACGCTTGTATTACAGACCCACCTACATTTATACACTTATTCAAGTGTGAAAATTTGCTTTTTTATTTCGTTCTTTTTGGACACTATCGATATGGTTTAGACTAAAGTTTTAGGTTAGGGAGGCACGTTTTACTCATTAAAACCTCCATCAAACATTCACCTATCATTTCAGTCGCTTTTGGCGCCCCCCCGCTGGATATTTCACTGGGAAACTGCAGCCAAACGTGTAATACAGAATGTAATTTTGGCTTGCAAAAATTTTGCCATGGTCACGTAAATTTCATGAGATCAGGCTGGAAAAAGAAGAGTTTACAACAACTTACACATTTTTCAACTTCGTTGCCATGACGTCGCAACTCTGTAAACCCATTAATCTCGGTAATTTAGTAGTCCACCGCGAAAATTAAGATTTTAAATGATACAGTTCAAATAATACAGTGTACAATAGAGTTTACAACAATTTACAAATTTTTCAACTTCGTTGCCATGACGTCGCAACTCTGTAAACCCATTAATCTCGGTAATTTAGTAGTCCACCGCGAAAATTAAGATTTTAAATGATATAGTTCAAATAATACAGTGTACAATAGAGTTTACAACAATTTACGAATTTTTCAACTTCGTTGCTTTGTTAAAATAAATTTTTTTGGTAATCAACATTATGCCACAAATGCTGTCAATTGAGCTTAACTTGTATTGAACCCGGAATATTCCTTCAATATCGGGAAAGTTGCCATTAGTCTTTATGCCAGTTTTCTGACCTTGACTATTTGTTTAATCCACAGTAAAACACCAACAAACTACGTATGTCGGTCTGGAGAGCAGCTGTCTTGTATGCGGGCTTGTGTGTGTATGGTGTATCATCGCTTAGCTGCAGTCATTTGTAAATCTGTAATTTGTATAAGTGCTGCTAAGACTTCTGGGATGATTAGTAGTTTAGTGATCAAGGTTATAAACGCAATCTGAACAACTTCCACTATTGTTTAATCCTGTCTGATACTTTCCATTTGTGTTTACAGATTCATAACACTAATTACTGAGACAAATCTGGATTGATCAAGTACATGTGTGTTTGAATATGAGTAGAGGCAGATGAGTGTAAGAGTTTCCTGACCTTCATTGCAGCCATTGCCTGTACGGTGAGACCCAACCGGGTGGGTGTCAGTGCAGCGAGCATTGCATTGAAACGACTGCTTCTGCTGATGATAGGAGACGAGTACACACCATCTGCTGATACAGAACCAAACCTGCACAACACACACACATACACACACACACAATGACCACCAGTCAGTTAATAAGATACATGCAGCCTCCTACTGTACTTTCATTTAGAACAATTATATACGGTTATACATTAAATATATTGTACACATCCTGCATGTTTTACAAGTTGTGTCCTGATAACTTTAGATGACATTTACAGTGCTAAGTGCTTCAGAATGAATTACAACATAGTGCAGGTGTCCAAACCTAAATTAATTACTTAAAGTACCCCCCGTAAAAAATAAAGGGTGAACTTTCAATATATACAGTATAATCAATATTAATAATGACTATTTTTTTAATGCAGAATTGGAGTTTTATATTATTATTATTATTATTATTACATTTATTTCTTTAAAAATAAAATTGTATATATATATATAAATATAAACTTTATATATATACATTTTACATTTACAATTACTTATACATTTATTTAATAAAGGAAGTTTTACATTTACATTTTAAATTTACTTATTAAAATTATTAAATAATTGTATTAATTTTTTACTTCCTACATTTATTTCTTAAAAAAATACATTTAAAAATTTACATTTTACATTTAATTCCTACATTTATTTCTCCAAAAAAAAAAATTTTTTAGATTAACTTACATTTATTTCTTAAATACATTTTTTATTTACTTCTACAAAAAGAAATTTGACTTTAAAATTTTACATTTTCTTGAAGAAATTTGACATTTACATAAATTTCATAAAGGAATTTTTTAATTTGCATTTTACACTTTGTACATTTATTTATTTATTTATTTGTTGTATCCCCTTTTTCCTCCCCAAATTTGGAATGCTCAATTCCCACTACTTAGTCGGTCCTCGTGGTGGCGCGGTTACTCACCTCAATCCGAGTGGCGGAGGACCAGTTGCCTCCGCTTCTGAGACCATCAATCCGCGCATCTTATCATGTGACTCGTTGTGCATGACACCGCGGAGACTCAGAGCATGTGGAGGCTCATGATACTCTCCGTGATGAACTCACAACACACCACACGCCCCATTGAGAGCGAGAACCACTAATCATGACCACGAGGAGGTTATCCTATGTGAGTCTACCCTCCCTAGCAACCGGGCCAATTTGGTTGCTTAGGAGACCTGGCAGGAGTCACTCCGCACACCCTGGATTCAAACTCGTGACTCCAGGGTTTGTTGTCAGTGTCAACACATTTTTCCTGCAGTTCCATCACAAACCCCAAGCGGATCACAATAAATAAAACTTTCCACTATTTCTTAGCTTTTTCTAATTTGACTATTTACTTCATATTGCAGATATTATTATCATCCCTTTCTACTCCGATTATTGAACAGTTTATTCTTTTTTATTCAACTTACATTATTATATAGCACACAATACTGTATATTTCATGAGATAACTAATGCTAATGTCTGTACTAAAGTCTAGCATATCTACTTTTGTCACCTGTACCCCAGTGTCTGTGTATCTATATGCAAATATTTATGGTCGGGTTAGAGTTAACATTAGGGATACCCCTAAGATAACCCTAAAATTGGGTTTTGTTTTGTTCTGTAAGGTCACCTAAAATAAGCATAGACCACAAGCACTTACAAAAGTCTGTGGGGCATAATGGTACAATAATAAATGTGCAGTTTTCATAATGCCCAATTGTTAGCACTTACTTTCTGAGCAGATTTTCTCATGGTATCTGTACATGATCAAATATCAAAATGCCGTTGTCAACCCCGTGCAGACCTACGTAAAAAGACGCATCAATTATAACAGTGAGATTTAGAAAATCAGTAACTTCAGATGGGCTGTGTTGTAAAAACTGGGATGTTACAGTACCTTCCTTGTGCTTCATGTCAGTCGCTGTCACTCCAGGACACATGACTCCATTCTGATCTCGGATTGGTACAATAAAACAGTGGGGACCTGGGATAGGTGGAAATGTAGAAGTATGTTAATGATGACTTAAGTAACAAGGACAGAATTAATAAAAGTGAGTCACTGTACTTCGATTACTATTACAGTAACACTTTCATATTTTATGTAAAAATCAGTCTGTATGCGTCTATAAAAATAGCTTTTTCAGTACAAATGAGGGTGTTTAGAACATGACAGACATGATGGCCAAACACAGCAACTAAATGTAAGGTTTTGATGAAAATAATGATAATGGACACAATAATTCAAGTCTTACCATGAGATTATCCATTTATATAAAGTTGAGCAACTACAGAAGCATAGTTTCCTTTCAATGCATTCCCAATGTACATTTTCTGGGCATCTTCTGAAGGTGTGTGGATAATAAACTCCTTTGAAAGAATTCAACATTTAAAAAGGCTTAAAACTGTGTCTGTTTCAAGTATTTTAAAGAGCACCTATTATGGTTTTTAAACATGCCTAATTTAGTTTTAAAGGTCTCATACAATAGATTTACATGCATCCAAGGTCAAAAAACACTTTCATTTACTCAGAATTTAAATTGCAGCATCACCTTTTTTACCCAGTGTCAAAACGACTCGTTCGATGATCCGTTCTAAAGCATTCATTCTACACTCCGCCTTTCAGAGAGCATACTCTGCTCTGATTGGTCAGATGTCCCAGTCTGTTGTGATTGGTCAACCGCTTAGTGTAGTGTTTGAGGGCGGGTCAAAGCTGTTCACGAGTAGCCAATGAAGACCAGAGGTGGGTTTTTTGTTACCAAATTACATGGGTTAGTACAGGAAGTAAGTCTGGAATAACTATTGACTCGTTTCAGGTGTTCAGAATCGGTTCTTTCTTTTAGGAGTCAATTTGTCGTGCACTTTGATTTTTGAAACTTTGCAGACTTTTTTACATTCACAAACAGCTATATAACACACACTACATGAACGTTAATATTTGAAAACCATAATAGTTGCTCTTTAAGAGTATACTGTACTGTGAGCAATGATTTGAGACTAGCACAAGAAATTAGATCATTTTAATCAGTCCTTAAATCAAAGGAACAGTTCAACCAAAAATGTTAATTCTGTCACTATTTACTCATGTAATTTGCAATCCGTATGGCTTTTATTCTACTCTGGATAACTAATGTAAAATTTTGTCGAATGTCCATGCTTCTATTTTCAATACAACAAAAAGACGATGTATACCGTCAAGCTCCCAAAGGCATATAATAGCACCATTAGAGTACTTCTTGAGACCTGTGCGCTTTATTTCAAGTCATCTGAAACCGTACAATAGCTTTGTGTGAATCTGAAAATCTCCCATACTTTCAAATCTGCCGCATTTATGATACATTCATTAACTACTGCACTACACCTAAGACTACATTACCACATATGCAGAAACTGTTGCACAAACGTCATTGGCTATATAGTGCACAGTAGTCGAATGGACTACTTTTAATGTTCTTTTATGGTCCTTTTTGGAGCTTCACAGCCCCTAGTCACTATATGCTTTCACTGCATGGAAAAGAGCAGCGAGAACATACTTTAAAATGTACATTTTTGTATTCCACAGAAGAACGAGAGAAAGGCATATGGGTTTGAAATGACATGCCGGTGAGTAAATGATGATAGAATTCAATAAAATTGTATTGAAATCATATTTAGTATAGCAATCCCTTCACTTGTAGAGGGGAATGCAGATGTAAAGTAGACTTTAAGGTAAATTACCTGAGTGGATTGATCATATCGGGCCTCGGTAAGAATGCCCCGTACATTGCTACCATGCCCTTTCTCAGTCATTGCAAACATGCCTGTAAACTGCAACTCCTGCAATTTAACATAGAGTCATACAGAAGATAAATCAAGGCATCCACAATTTTTTGTTTATGTTTAGCTGGCCGATGCGACTGTAGTCTAAGACTATGAGTCTTCATCTTCTCATTGAAGATATTTATCAAATGTTCAAATTATTTCTTTGGGGGTAAAACATTTTAGAGTGTATAATGTTACGTAGCGCATCTTTAAATCAATATTTGTTGAATTATTTGCAATAAGCAAACAGTAAACATGTACACAGCATCAATAATGAGTAGGACTTTTTTATATGCAAACATTATTATGCATAGAGATGTAGAGTATGCATGCATTTGAAGTGTGTCCATGTAAAGCACTTACTGAAACCGGCTGATACCATTTCACCTTCTGTTCTGGGCTCCCAAGATTAGTGACAGCACCTCCATATAGTCCACACACAACACCGAGCTGAGGGTTACAGGAAGGACTATTCAAATGAACACCTATCATTTGGAATAAATGCAAATGTGTAGTCTCATGCATGCAACATGCAAATTAACTTCAGAGCAGTTCCATATTCCGTTATAATAGAAACCAAAAGCAAGGAAAGATGCTAGAATATAGTAGAAAATAATAACCTTGACTCCTGTGGCCATGTCCGCTGTGCAGATGAGTTCGGTGATCCCCAGGCTCTTGGCTATAAAGCCTTTTTGTTTTTCTTTAAGCTAAATTTAACAAAAGGCATACAAAGAGACTTTTAAGTGCATATTGCATTAAAAAGCACCAATAAGTACCATGGTACCATGCATCTGAACCATAGTACTACAAGGTATTACACTATCAAAAAGTACCAATGTACTACCATGTTTTACAGGTACCATGGCAATACTATGTTACCATGGTCCATTCATCCATCCCTTTTCTATGGCCACTTATCCTAGCACTGGAGCCTATCCCAGTTGTCTCGGGTCATAAGTGTGGCAATACACAGGACAGGTGGCGAGTCCACCACAGGGATATCACACACAGACAAACACATTCACACTCACACCTACGAGCAATTAAGAGTCTCAAATTCACTTGACCTACATGTCTTGGACTGTGGGAGAAACCGGAACACCCGAAGGAAACCCACGTGAATATGGGAGAACATGCAAACTCCTCAGAGAAAAGGCTGAGGCTGAGCCGGGACCTGTGACCTTCTTGCTGTTAGGTGACAGTGCTACCCTGTGAGCCACCCATGTTACCATGGTAACATAGTGTTTTTGGTAATAAAAGTAATTCAAGTACAATGTTTTTGGACATGATACCATTGCAATACCATTTTTACAAGTAATACCATGGCAATACCATGTTTTTACAAGTAGTATCATGGTAATACCGTGTTTATACCATGCAATACCATGTTTTTACAAGTAGTATCATGGTAATACCGTGTTTATACCATGCAATACCATGTTTTTACAAGTAGTATCATGGTAATACCGTGTTTATACCATGCAATACCATGTTTTTACAAGTAGTATCATGGTAATACCGTGTTTATACCATGCAATACCATGATTTTACAAGTAGTATCATGGTAATACCGTGTTTATACCATGCCAATACCATGATTTTACAAGTAGTATCATGGTAATACCGTGTTTATACCATGCCAATACCATGACTTTACAAGTAGTACCATGGTAATACCGTGTTTATACCATGCAATACCATGTTTTTACAAGTAGTATCATGGTAATACCGTGTTTATACCATGCAATACCATGTTTTTACAAGTAATACCATGGCAATACTATGTTTATACCATGGAAATACCGTGTTTTTACAAGTAATACCATGGCAATACTATGTTTATACCATGGAAATACCGTGTTTTTACAAGTAGTATCATGGTAATACCGTGTTTATACCATGCCAATACCATGTTTTTACAAGTAATACCATGGCAATACTATGTTTATACCATGGAAATACTGTGTTTTTACAAGTAATACCATGCAATACCATGTTTTTACAAGTAGTACCATGGTAATACTATGTTTATACCATGGCAATACCATGTTTTTACAAGTAGTATCATGGTAATACCGTGTTTATACCATGCCAATACCATGTTTTTACAAGTAATACCATGGCAATACTATGTTTATACAAGTAGTGCAATCGAAATACCACATTTTTACAAGTAGTACCATGGCAATACTATGTTTATACCATGCCAATACCATGTTTTTACAAGTATTATCATGGTAATACCGTGTTTATACCATGCCAATACCATGTTTTTACAAGTAGTATCATGGTAATACCATGTTTCTACCATGGCAATCCCATGTTTTAGGGATATGGTACCATGGTAAAACATTTTTTTTACATGAACCATGGTATTACAATAACACATAATACAAATATATCGTAAGATGTGAAGTGAAAATAGGTAACGAAAATGTACCATTCATTTTTTTTTAGATATTGCAATACCAAATGCTTCGATCTATCTCAGAGTGTCATGCAAATACAATTGTCTTTGAACACGGTAGTCATTCAGTATAGTTCAAAGGACTATCAAATTACCATCTGATACCTTGGTACCACTAAGACTTGTATAAGAGACGATATGTAGCGTGCACATTCTTCTCTGTACCTGATTTATGAGGTGTTTCCTCATCAGTGGTAGTTTGATGATGTAGGCCTAATACAGTCTTTCTGCAGTCAGGTCTCTATTCTGATCCAGAGTCAGTTCATAACTGCATGAGGGGAAAACAAACTCTTTTTGATACAAATGTAAAGTCACAGGAATTTAAATCTTTTAAAAATCGCAACAAACAGTGCAATGCCTCCATCAAGTGTCTAGTTGCTAAGAGATTGTTATATATTTAATTCTGTTTAACTTAGCAGTCTTCCTGTCATTTGTTTTAAGAAAACACTTGTTTTCCTACCTGCTGGACTGAAACAGTTCACGCTTTGAAATCTCTTCCCGAAAGGCATCTTTAATCTCCCAGAATTCTCCATCCAGATATCTGGCCAGGCTGCTCGTGGATTGTATTTGATCCATGGATGAACACAACATGACTGACTTCACTGTGTGTTCACTTAACTGTATTCGACTTCCGCGATTAGATGATGTCATCGTGTTGCGTGGCAACTCCACACTTTTTGTATTTATGAAAAAAAAAAAAAAACTCTTTATATTTATTGCCATAACTTACATAAAATATTCACATCAACTAGGAAGATCGAAAATAAAATAAATTAATATCAGGGAAAATATTTGTATATATTACAGTAAGCGGTTATATGTAAATAATACAGATAGGTGTAGTTTATTTGAAATTGTAGTGAATCAAAACTTTTGAAAATACGAATTTAACAGTATATTTAATGTATATTTCAAGAAAAAATAAATAAATATAAAAAACAAGTTCAATATTTGCTCAAACTAGAATGGACTAGAATTTTATATACATATTAAAGCAATATCACACGAGCAAGAGTGCGATATAGCCTCCATCAGCACTGCTGGGATTACAGCAGTGCCGATGTAGGGCCATATAGCACGATTGCGAGTGTGATATTGCTTATACAACAATTACAGTCAATTTAAAAAAATGCAGATACAGACACTGAAATATCACCGGTGAGTGTATTATTCCTGTGGATTCCAATTGATTTTGTTCCCTTTTGGTGGATTGACTACCTGTTATCAGTCGCCATATTCCTGCCTCCTGGATTTTTGCCTTTTCTTTCTTTTTTCTTTTCTTTTTTTGTAAACTGAGAATCGTCTTTGCCATATCCGTGGACTGGATTTTTTTTTTCTGCTGTTGGAAAGCATTTTAACTTTATTTTTCTACCCTCTTGACTATTTTTTGCTTGTGGATTACTTTTATTTATTTTTATTTTTTTATTAAACATTTGAACTTTACCCTCTGCATCCTTGGGTCTTTCTGAATCCATTCCTGACTTTACAAACCAGCTAACAATGGACCCAGCAGAGAGGTGTTAATTCCAGGAGGCCATTATTCAGTAGGGAGCAATCCTAGGTCATCAGCAGATTCAATTAAATCATACCAGTCATGCTCTTGAGGAAATGCTGGAGCGGATAGCCGAGATCACATCACGCCTTCAACATCTGTGCATCTCACCAATGCCGGTCCCCCACCCATGGCTTCTACCACTACCGCCGTCCCAGTTGCTGTACTACCCACCATCACAGCTCCTACTAGGCTGCACGAGCCCTGTCTCAACTTACCTGTACCATATTCTGGTGAGCCCAAGACCTTGTCAAAGGTTGTCAAAGAGGAGTCAAAGGTAGCGTTCGTTGTTTCCCTGCTCACCAGACGGGCTCGTGAATGGGGTATGGCAGTATGGGACAGGACACTGCCGTGCTGCTCTTCCTTCCAGGCCTTCTCTGAGGAGTTACGCAAGGTGTTTGACCATGCTGCCACAGGTACAGAGGCTGCCAGAGAATTGTCTGAACTTCGTCAAGATAAGATGTCTGTCTCTGATTACTCTATAGATTTCTGTATCTAGGCAGTTTCCTGTGATTGGAAACTCCAAATCCATCAAGGATGAGATCTACGCACATGATTTACCCAAGAGTCTTGACAGAGTGGTGGATCTGGCAATTCGGGTGGATAATAGATTGATGTTGAGGCACAGACACAGACACACATGCTGAGGTTACCACCAGAGTTTCCACCATTCTGCCTCCATGTATGCCTGAATCCAGCTCAATGGAGGAGCCCATGCAGGTAAGGAGAGCTCGGCTATCCAATCAAGAGTAAAAGAGAAGGCTGGACAACGGACTTTGCTTGTACTGTGGGGAGGCATGTCATAGAGTGGTCAACTGCCCTGTAAAAGACCATGCTCACCAGTAGACGAGGGGTTATTGGTGAGAACGTCAACCCTGGCGAAATCCTCTGAAATCAAGACTTAAGATCAATGGTGAGTTACATTCTATTCTTGCCTTGGTAGACTCTGGGGCCAAAATGTTTTTATAGACTCTGAACTCCTCACCAGATGGTCCATCCCTGTCACCACACTTAAGGCACTGTAAGGTGGTTAAGATGGGCAAGGAGGAGGCGAGAACCTGCTTGTCAATATAAATAATATTGAATTAAACTCAAAACCAAAACACACAAACATAAACACACACATGACGGACATGCCCGTAATTCTCTCTCTCTCTAACCGTCGTCACCGGCCGCCTTTATCCCTCGCGCGCCCCATCAGGCCGATCGGGGACCGGGTGTGTGACATTCTAGCCTGGCCCTGCCCCGCCCCCCTCCACTCCACACTCCTCCCGGCATTACCTCAGGCCGGGGTGTCACCGGCATGACCTACATCCCACCCCCTCTTTCCCTGGGGAGGGGCGTGCTTTGCGCCCCGTCAGGTCATCCCCGCCTTACTCGACCTGGAAAACAACAACAACAAAAAATAGGCGAGGGAAAAGGCCAACACGGTGCGACAGAGAGAGAGAGAGGAGAGAGAGAAGAAGCTCACTCACCGGTTCTCTGATGTACCGTCGCATGGTCCTCGAACACTACGCCACACTCTCCGGTGGATGACAGCCGCTCCTCTCCGGGTGAACCGGAGTCAAATGTCCGACCCCCAGCGGACAGGACGCCCCTCCGCTTTTCTGGCAGCACCTGGGGACATTCCTCCGCCCCTGGCAGCGGGGCTACCGCTCCAGGCGATCAGGGAGTTACTTCCCTCCTCCCCTCGCGGACGGCGGTCTAACCTTGACCCCTCTGCGTTTCTGGGAGACGGCAGGGCACTCCTCTGCCCCTGGCAGTGGCTCCATCGCTCCAGGAGGTCGGGGAATCCAGTTCCCACTCGCCCCGTGGGCGGCGGCCGTTCCCCGCGTCCATGCGGTCGGGCTACTCAGTCACCTGGCAGATGGTAGCGGCGCTCCCCTGGGTGGACGGTAGTGTAGAGGACTCTGCGACGGGCATCCCTCCTCCTTGCCGGGTTTTTGGCACCAATGTAAGGGGGTTAAGATGGGCAACGAGGAGGCGAGAACCTGCTTGTCAATATAAATAATATTTAATTAAACTCAAAACCAAAACCCACAAACATAAACACACACGACGGACATGCCCGTAATTCTCTCTCTCTCTCGAACCATCGTCACCGGCCGCCTTTATCCCTCGCACGCCCCATCAGGCCGATCGGGGACCGGGCGTGCGACATTCTAGCCCGGCCCCGCCCCCCTCCGCTCCACAGACACCTATATCTGCCAACACCCAGTGTGGTACCGCACTTACTCCAATCTCTCACATCACTGTTTCCTTCAATCTTACCATCTCGGGGAACCATGTTGAAGAGGCCAGGTTCCTGGTTACCCGTTCCCCTTCAGATCCAGTCGTGCTGAGCTATAAAAGTTTGGAAAAGATTACTTTTATAAAAAATGTAGGTTTATATAATAAACAAGTTATGTATAAATTAGATTTGACACGTTTTATGAGATATACATGCGTTTAAAGTACATTTTAAATATTAAATTAATAATTTATAATGAAGTTTTGTTGAAATCAAGCAAATATAATAAATGTAGACTTTTGGTACAGGATTGTGTGTGGAACATTATAGTTTGAAATAAAGTAAGACATCTGTGAGTATATTTTCAGAAAACTTTGCCAAAGTGCAACGGAGTAACTGTGGATTTATCCACGGCTTTGTGCATCTCCACCAAAAACGGCAGTAAATTACAGAGAAGCATGTGAGAGGTTGCCAATCTTTTGTGTGTGACTGGTTATGAAGAATTGGAATGCTCAATAAGATAACACTTGTACGGGTTTGTGTTGAAAGAAAAATTATAAAATGTTTAATTACCTGGCCATACAACTATATCATATGACTGTTCATTGCTATAAAATTATAATATTCATATTACAAATCAATAATGGCGTCTTTTCATTAAAGATGTGGCTTCAAGTTTTCATTTTCTCCTATCAAGGTTACATTACCCCTCCTCCGCTTATGAATGGCACAGCCCGGCGCCTAAGCAGACACAAATAGACACAAATAATTTATTGGCCTCATAACACAGGTCAGCATGATCCCATAACAGTTATAACAATGGTTTTCAAACTCTTTTTGCCAAGTGCCCCTAAATAGTCAAAAAAAACTATGGATGTCAAAAGAATGAGGTAATCGGGATAAATCTCATGATTGTATGGATGGATTTTGTCTTTATAAAGCAAAATCCATCCATACATCCATCCATCCATCCATCCATATGGTGGCGCATTTTAGGTTAAAACGTTTTCCACAGTGAAACTACAGTTGTTTCAAAGGTTGTGAGACCTTCACTTTTATTATCAACATAGGTGTCAGGATGTGGAGGAAACAGAGTGACGATCCCAAATGCAGGAGTTTAATTAAAAGAGAAAAACAAACGATCCAGGGATACAAAATATTAACTGAGAAACAGTACAAATAAAACCAGAAGAAACTATATATATGATAAGATGTAACTTGGAAGAAGGTGATCAAAAACAGCAATGCCAAAACTTGACAAAGAATTGAGAAAACTCAGGAACTTTGATGGAGAGGAATGGGGAGCAGATGTGTGTAGTTAGAAGTCTGGGGAGGTGCTTCTGGTTAATGTACTTCGGTGCGAGACTGGGGAGAGCATGACAGAGTCCCCCCACGGCATCTCCTAAGGCCCATACACCTTGACACCCGTGGACGAGGTGCTGGACAATCTGGATGAGCTTGGTGGAACTCTGTGAGGAGGGATGGGTCCAAGATGTCATCATGGGAGACACAAGACCGCTCCTCTGGACTGTACACTGTAAAACATTCCTGTAAATTTACATGGAAATTTAAAAGCAAAATGCCGTTTTCATGTAATAGCAGTAAGTTAATGGTTTTCACAATGCATTATGGGAGGATTTGGTCACTTCAAAATGAGTGGTGATTCGCAAAAGTGTTACACATGTTATTTAACAGTATTGTACCATATTTTCTCCATGTGCATGGAAGAGGAAAGACATTTTGGATTGTCTGCATGAGGTAATTTTGCAACTCAGCCTATGATTGTATTATCTGTAAATTACCTATTACTTTTAAATATAACATTTTAAACAATTAATTATGCTTTTGTGATTTTAATCAGATTATTCGATTGCATGTTTTAATCAGGCAAAGGGGGTAATTGAACGAGTTCGTAAGCACACAACTGCATTTGCGCCGTCATATCACACACACTGGAAGTTTTACACTGGTAGTTTTACACTGGTAGTTTTACATTGGTAGTTTTACACTGGAAGTTTTACATTGGTAGTTTTACACTGGAAGTTTTACATTGGTAGTTTTACACTGGTAGTTTTACATTGGTAGTTTTACACTGGAAGTTTTACATTGGTAGTTTTACACTGGTAGTTTTACACTGGTAGTTTTACATTGGTAGTTTTACACTGGAAGTTTTACATTGGTAGTTTTACACTGGAAGTTTTACATTGGTAGTTTTACACTGGTAGTTTTACATTGGTAGTTTTACACTGGTAGTTTTACATTGGTAGTTTTACACTGGAAGTTTTACATTGGTAGTTTTACACTGGTAGTTTTACATTGGTAGTTTTACAATGGTAGTTTTACATTGGTAGTTTTACACTGGATGTTTTACATTGGTAGTTTTACACTGGAAGTTTTACACTGGATGTTTTACATTGGTAGTTTTACACTGGTAGTTTTACAATGGTAGTTTTACACTGGTAGTTTTACATTGGTAGTTTTACAATGGTAGTTTTACACTGGAAGTTTTACATTGGTAGTTTTACACTGGAAGTTTTACATTGGTAGTTTTACACTGGTAGTTTTACATTGGTAGTTTTACACTGGTAGTTTTACATTGGTAGTTTTACACTGGTAGTTTTACATTGGTAGTTTTACACTGGTAGTTTTACATTGGTAGTTTTACACTGGTAGTTTTACATTGGTAGTTTTACACTGGAAGTTTTACATTGGTAGTTTTACACTGGTAGTTTTACATTGGTAGTTTTACACTGGAAGTTTTACACTGGAAGTTTTACACTGGTAGTTTTACACTGGTAGTTTTACACTGGTAGTTTTACACTCGTAGTTTTACACTGGAAGTTTTACATTGGTAGTTTTACACTGGAAGTTTTACACTGGTAGTTTTACACTGGAAGTTTTACATTGGTAGTTTTACACTGGTAGTTTTACACTGGTAGTTTTACACTGGAAGTTTTACACTGGTAGTTTTACACTGGAAGTTTTATCCAGCCTGCACATTTTCCTAAACTTTATCTGATTAAAAAATGAGCGGGAAATAAACTAATTCAATTACGTTTTTCTCTGGTTGCACATTTAAAGTGTGCATTCAAACCGCACATGTGAAAGACATTTTGGGATATCTGCCTCTGCTATTTGCAACTCCGCCTATGATTTTAATATATGTAAGTTACCAAGTATTTCGAAATATTACATTATAAAGACCAGTCAAGCCTTTGTAATTTTAATTAGATTATATACGGACCGTATACGGACACCTGAAGTTTATGCAACAGGCACATGTCCCAATCAATTGTGGGATTAATGTGAACGTGCATAATCAAACACCCACTGGCTTGATTGCATGACTATTAGCGGCATGACAAGGTCGTGCACCGCATCTGTGTCTGTCATTTTCAGAAGACTTGCTTATTGAGACAGCTGCGGAGTGGTGGTGGTGTATTGGGCTAAAGCTCTAAACTGTTAAGCAGAAGGTTGTCAGTTCGATCCCCACAACCACCACCATTGTGTCCTTGAGCAAGGCACTTAACTCCAGGTTGCTCCGGGGGGTTTGGCCCTCTAATAAGGGTACTGTAAATTACTTTGGATAAAAGCGTCTGCCAAATGCATGAATGTAAATGTGAATATTAAAATGCACATTAAAGAGGGAAGAAAAGTCACATGCCCTTTCAAGCACTGTGGTAAAACATTTGCTGTTGTATCAATATTTACCTCTCACTTGTGTAGAAAATATAAAAATAATTACAGGAGGCTTAATTGACTCCATCAAAGCAACCCCTGAAGCAAGCTGCTCCCAGATTCAGGACATTGGTTTTCAGTTCGATTCACAAACTGATACTGCTGAGAACTGTGAGGAACCAGATGTTAGTCCTGAAAATGTTGACGAGACTTTGTTTTTAAGGAATCTTGCTCTGTTCTATTTGAAATTACAAGCCAAACTATTGCTTCCCGCCTCAGTCATTCAGAGAGTTATTGAAGATATTCAGTCAATACATGAAATCAATAAGTCCCATTTGCTTTTCAGACTTCAGGAAAAGTTAATCTCACTTGATGTTCCAGAGAAAACAATACGAATGTTACTTGACAGTCATAAATCTGAAGATCTTTTTACATCATGTAATAGTCATATATTAAGATCAGACCAGCATGGGATTTTTTTTTTTCAAGAACATTATTCATTATGTTGAGCCTGTGTCTATTTATCTTGGACAAAATGAAGCAGGAAAAGAGTGTTTTGCCCAGTGTGTATCTGTAAAACAAACAGTCGAATCTCTTCTTCACTGCAAGTCTGTCAGGGAACAGTACAGTGTTGTGCACAGTCATGTCCAGTTGAAGGACATTTTAAAAGATGTGTGGGATGGTGAAAACATAACTGCAAAGTTGCATCAAACAGATGCCTCTGCATTAGGCTTGGTCCTGTATCAAGACTCTATTGAGGTTGTAAACCCTCTAGGGTCGGGAAAGAAAAAACACAAAATTCTTGCTATGTACCTCACATTGGCAGATCTATTGCCTCATAATAGGTCAAGCACTGACCAAATGCACTTGGTATTTTTCTGCAGGGAACAAGACTTTAAGTATTTTGGTCAAGAATTGGTCATGAGGTGCTTGACATTAAAGACCTTGAGAGTACAGGCAAACATTTGCCAGATGGACAGAACTTTGAATCTTGAGTGCAATAGCTGGTGACAATTTAGGCTCACATAACATTGGTGGGTGTGGCAGGGCGGAGAGTGGGGCCGGGTCGTGATCATACACCCTCAGTCCCATATCAGGCTAATTAAGCCTCCGAGAGGGCTAAAGGCCGACTGCGGAGGATCTCTCAATCCCGCACAATCCTCTGCAGTCGGCCTTTATCCCTCTCGGAGGCTTAATTAGCCTGATATGGGTCCGGGTGTGTATGATCACGACCCGGCCCCGCCCTCCGCCCTGCCACAGTGGGTTTCTGGAGAATTTCAGTGGAAGCACATACTTTTGCAGGTACTGTGTAATTGACAAATATACAGAATTTCAGAGAGATCCACATCTCAGGGCCACATTTCGTACAGTGCAGTCTTACAAGGATCATGTTAAGGACCTTGATGATGGATTGACCCAGAGTGGAGGCATCAAGTTTGACCTCTTGTTCAATGAGCTCTTTTTCATGTCTGTCAGCCAGGGTTGCCCCCGTGCCTTGGACATGATATGTTTGAAGGTGTTGTTTCGTATGACCTTGCTTTATGGATACAGCATCTTGTGAAGGTTGACAGACAATTTACTTACCTGGAATTGAATCGAAGGATCCGTCAATTCAAGCTTCTAGGTAATGACAACAGTGACAGACCTTGTGAGATTAACCCAGGAAGTGAGTAGCCAAGTGGGCATGCTGTCCAGAACTGGTGTTTTTTGAGGATGCTATCAATGTTGATTGGTGACAAGATTGAATCAGCTTTAGAGAATGTCTGGCAATGCATTTTACTATGAAAGGAAATTGTTGCATTTGTTTGTGCACCAGCCATTTCCGGTGGTCAGGTAGGGTATTTGAGAATTTTGATTGATGAATACCTACATTTCAGGAAACACATTTTTCTTTCTTGCTATCTCAGGCCTAAACACCATTACCTTAGCCACTACCCAGAGCTCATTATTCATTTTGGACCACTCATTCATCGGTGGACTTTTAAGATTCGAAAGCAAGCACATGTTTTTCAAACAGTGTGTTCGAAAATGACATAACTTTAAAAATCTGTGCTCAACTCTTGCAGAAAGACATCAGCTTCTGCATGCATTTCTTCGCTGTGATCTCTTCCCTCCTGCTGTTGTAGCAGAAAAGGCAACAGAGTTTGCAGTGAGTGACTACAATGATGTCATAACGGAATCTGTATCAGTATATGATTTTCAGCCTGAAAATACTTTGATTGCTCACGAGGCAACTGTGAAAGGCACAAAATAAAGGGGAGGATTGTGATGACAGTCATACACAATACTGCAGTGTATTTCATCACAGAACTTTTCCAAGACTTGCAGTATCCATGGCATGGGTATGCAATGCTTGATGCCAATTAATGGATCCTACTGTTTTGTTAATCAGAATGACCTTCTGGATTATTATCCCTTGTCAAATTACACAGTGTTTGATATGTCTGTAATAGCTCTTCATCATTCTTTGGTCTCAATTTAGAGCAATGTCCTCCTTAGCTGGAGAATTGAGGGAAATCATCGTCAGGACTTTGCCGGCAAATGATGAGAACACAACACAGCTTTTGATTGACAGACTTGTAGACTCTGGATTGGAATCCAAAGAAGATCTTTAGTTTGTTCAACAACACGACATCAGTGACATACTACCAACTATAAAACTTCCGGAAACTTCTCAATGCTTTTAATGGCCAATTATAATCTCACATTTGCTCTAGTTTTACTCTCAAAAGCAAGAATATATATTTAATACATTTTTGAATGGCTAAAGAGGTACATGTGCATGTTTGGGATGTTGAGATGATTCCTGATGATTTCCAATTCATCACGGCTTTCATTCAACAGAATTTGTTTGTTTGCATGCTCACTCACTCAAGTAGTAACATGAACAATGTGAATAGTTTTAGATATAATTCCCTTTATTTTTAAATATTGCACTGTTATGTGACATTTTTGATGCATGCATTTTTACAAAATTGGCCATTGTAGCAATGTATGGAATTGTATACATTGTGTATATATCAAGTTGTGCATGTACAGATCTATCACAAGTTAATTTTAACTGCCTTTTCAATATTCTTTGAGACATATAGAGACAGAAACAGTCACTTTGATTCTCACCATCATGCAGCACACTCCTTCCTATCCAGGGAGCTCCTCACCACTGCCATGCTCTGCTAATATGTCATCAGTCTCTACTGGCAGAGAATTAAGCAGTCTGGAAGACAATGGGCCATCTATATTCCAAAGTAAGAATTCATGGACAGATACTTTCCTGGTACCGTGGCAGCACATGCCTGCTATCTCATCTGGGAAGAGACCTTCACCACCAGCAAGATGGCAAATGGTCTTGCAGATGAAATTAGAAAATTTTAGCCAACCCCAACACGTGCTCAGTGTCTTGTCATTTGTAAAGCGATTGTCCAGTATAAGCTTCATGATGGCCGAATTGTAGGGGAAGGTTACAGCTCACTTTTGGCCCAGATCAAGACGAGCATTGAGAATCTCAGTCGGACCACCAGCTTCCGACAACACTGGTCATCAGGTAATGGTGTTAAAAGAGGTCCTACTGACACATATGGTTGCACACAGTTCCAGCCTGATCTTCCTTCAGAGGAGACGGATGCCTCTGTTGAGATTAAATGTCAGAAGCTGGAGCCTCTCTACCTTCGAGAAGGAGCAAAGGGAGCTGAGAAAGCTGATGTAGAACAACTGATGGAGACAATTTTCTGCCTGCAACAAAGCCAAATAAATGATGTGCCAGCACCTTCTGTTGCAGAGTTAATGGAAAAGTGGCCATACCTCTTCTTTCAGGAAGGCCCATTTGCACATGTTGAGCTTTTCACTGACATCAATGTCCTGTGTGCACTCAAACTTTCTATGGAGGAGTGTGGAAACGCCATTGTAGAGTTTTTTTAAAAGCAAACCTATCAACTCAGAAGTTAAGTCAATCCTTTCCAAAGATGAAGCCATTGATTCATCACACCACATAGTTCAAATCCTAATGGCTCACTTTTTAGCAAGAAGGAAAAATTCTTCAAGAAAATGTAAGTTTGTCTTCATAGACATTGTGTTTGTTCTTAGTATGAATACTTGTATAAAATGGTTCTCTTAAAAATGATAGTTCCCTCCTCATTTACTCACCTTATGCTGTCTCAAATTCATAAGACTTTCTTCTGCAGAACACAAAAGATTATATTTTAATAGAGAAATTATTTCTATCAGGAAGACTTGCAGACTTGAGAGAAATTTAAGATGACATTTGATGAATATAAAACAGAAATGTAATGTCTCTCTTTGGCGAAGGCCCCGTCTGGCGGTCCGAAAACGTTGTACTTGGAACCGTCATATCCTTCCGGAGATAGGAGGCAGGGGCGAGGAGCCTACCCCCGTGCAGGATGGGACTCAACAGGTGGTGATGGGGTGGTGGAGGTTGCCGTGTTAGCACACTGAAACAGCAATGTGATCGATTGTGAGCAGACTTGCAAAGCAACGGCTTACGTGTGTTTGGCTAGGAGTAACCCAGCTAATGGTGCAATGATGTACAGTTGCTAGTCTTCCCGCTAGAACTATGTGGCGTTTACATGTCTGTTTGTCCATACAATGCAAGTGAATGGGAACCAAACATTCAAGCTCCAAAAATGACATAAAGGCACCATTAAGGTAATGCACAAGACTCCAGTAATTGAATGAATGTCTTCTAAAGCAATCCAAATGATTTTGGGTGAGAACAGACCAATGTAAATTCTTTTCAATGTACAGCTAGAAATCGTCAGTCTCCTTGGCAAACATGAATTCAACGTAGCACTGGCCACATTGGCCCAGTCGTTAATCCGTCCTTGCCTGCCTATGACTCCTCGTTTGATCCTGCTTGGTAAGTATATCATATTAGATATGTCTGCATTTTGTTTCACTAAAACAAAGCTCACAGTCTGACACATATGATTTTATTATCAGGAAAAGATCCTCCGTTATGTGCCTCATTCTAGAATCCACTGTCTTTGAAATGTCTGTGTTCAATTGTCATCACGTACTCACAGGCATGTTGTTACAAACCCATATAACCATTCTAGGGACTGACTGTGTCAATTATCGGTCAATATTATTTTGAAAAAAGATGCAATGAAAGTGAATGGCAACTGATGCTGTCAGTCCCTAATATTCTGCCTACATTTCCTGTTGTGGTCCACTGAAGAAATACAGTAATGCTGATTTGGAGCAACGCAAGGGTGAGTAAATGATGACAGATTTCATTTTTGGGTGAACTATCCCTTTGAGTGTCAGATCACATGGTGTGTTTTCACTGGGGGTGTGTTCAGTCATTTTCTTTGCAGAGATATTGTGGGTTCTGTTATCTTGGAAGACGTGACATTGTGTGACATTGTGTGACATTGTGTGACATTGTGTGGCATTGTGTGATATTGTGTGACATTGTGTGATATTGTGTGACATTGTGTGACATTGTGTGATATTGTGTGACATTGTGTGATATTGTGTGACATTGTGTGACATTGTGTGACATTGTGTGATATTGTGTGGCATTGTGTGATATTGTGTGACACTGTGTGATATTGTGTGACATTGTGTGATATTGTGTGGCATTGTGTGATATTGTGTGATATTGTGTGACATTGTGTGACATTGTGTGACATTGTGTGATATTGTGTGGCATTGTGTGATATTGTGTGATATTGTGTGACATTGTGTGACATTGTGTGACATTGTGTGATATTGTGTGGCATTGTGTGATATTGTGTGGCATTGTGTGCTATTGTGTGATATTGTGTGACATTGTGTGACATTGTGTGACATTGTGTGATATTGTGTGGCATTGTGTGATATTGTGTGATATTGTGTGACATTGTTTGACATTGTGTGACATTGTGTGATATTGTGTGGCATTGTGTGATATTGTGTGATATTGTGTGGCATTGTGTGCTATTGTGTGATATTGTGTGACATTGTGTGACATTGTGTGATATTGTGTGGCATTGTGTGATATTGTGTGATATTGTGTGACATTGTTTGACATTGTGTGACATTGTGTGATATTGTGTGGCATTGTGTGACATTGTGTGATATTGTGTGACATTGTGTGACATTGTGTGATATTGTGTGACATTGTGTGGCATTGTGTGATATTGTGTGGCATTGTGTGATATTGTGTGATATTGTGTGACATTGTGTGACATTGTGTGACATTGTGTGATATTGTGTGACATTGTGTGACATTGTGTGATATTGTGTGGCATTGTGTGACATTGTGTGATATTGTGTGATATTGTGTGACATTGTGTGATATTGTGTGGCATTGTGTGACATTGTGTGATATTGTGTGACAGTGTGTGACATTGTGTGATATTGTGTGACAGTGTGTGACATTGTGTGATATTGTGTGACATTGTGTGACATTGTGTGATATTGTGTGACATTGTGTGATATTGTGTGACATTGTGTGGCATTGTGTGATATTGTGTGGCATTTTGTGATATTGTGTGGCATTGTGTGATATTGTGTGACATTGTGTGATATTGTGTGACATTGTGTGACATTGTGTGGCATTGTGTGATATTGTGTGGCATTGTGTGATATTGTGTGACATTGTGTGATATTGTGTGACATTGTGTGGCATTGTGTGATATTGTGTGGCATTGTGTGATATTGTGTGGCATTGTGTGATATTGTGTGACATTGTGTGATATTGTGTGATATTGTGTGATATTGTGTGATATTGTGTGGCATTGTGTGGCATTGTGTGATATTGTGTGGCATTGTGTGATATTGTGTGGCATTGTGTGATATTGTGTGATATTGTGTGATATTGTGTGACATTGTGTGACATTGTGTGGCATTGTGTGATATTGTGTGACATTGTGTGATATTGTGTGATATTGTGTGATATTGTGTGGCATTGTGTGATATTGTGTGATATTGTGTGATATTGTGTGGCATTGTGTGATATTGTGTGATATTGTGTGGCATTGTGTGATATTGTGTGATATTGTGTGATATTGTGTGACATTGTGTGGCATTGTGTGATATTGTGTGACATTGTGTGACATTGTGTGATATTGTGTGATATTGTGTGACATTGTGTGATATTGTGTGATATTGTGTGATATTGTGTGGCATTGTGTGGCATTGTGTGATATTGTGTGATATTGTGTGATATTGTGTGGCATTGTGTGATATTGTGTGACATTGTGTGACATTGTGTGATATTGTGTGATATTGTGTGATATTGTGTGGCATTGTGTGGCATTGTGTGATATTGTGTGGCATTGTGTGATATTGTGTGGCATTGTGTGATATTGTGTGATATTGTGTGATATTGTGTGACATTGTGTGACATTGTGTGGCATTGTGTGATATTGTGTGGCATTGTGTGATATTGTGTGGCATTGTGTGATATTGTGTGACATTGTGTGATATTGTGTGGCATTGTGTGACATTGTGTGATATTGTGTGACAGTGTGTGACAGTGTGTGATATTGTGTGATATTGTGTGGCATTGTGTGATATTGTGTGGCATTGTGTGATATTGTGTGACATTGTGTGATATTGTGTGGCATTGTGTGATATTGTGTGACATTGTGTGATATTGTGTGATATTGTGTGATATTGTGTGACATTGTGTGATATTGTGTGATATTGTGTGATATTGTGTGGCATTGTGTGATATTGTGTGACATTGTGTGATATTGTGTGACATTGTGTGATATTGTGTGATATTGTGTGATATTGTGTGACATTGTGTGATATTGTGTGATATTGTGTGATATTGTGTGATATTGTGTGGCATTGTGTGATATTGTGTGACATTGTGTGATATTGTGTGATATTGTGTGATATTGTGTGACATTGTGTGATATTGTGTGATATTGTGTGATATTGTGTGGCATTGTGTGATATTGTGTGATATTGTGTGATATTGTGTAACATTGTGTGACATTGTGTGGCATTGTGTGATATTGTGTGGCATTGTGTGATATTGTGTGACAGTGTGTGATATTGTGTGATATTGTGTGGCATTGTGTGATATTGTGTGGCATTGTGTGATATTGTGTGACATTGTGTGATATTGTGTGATATTGTGTGATATTGTGTGACATTGTGTGATATTGTGTGATATTGTGTGATATTGTGTGGCATTGTGTGATATTGTGTGACATTGTGTGATATTGTGTGATATTGTGTGATATTGTGTGACATTGTGTGATATTGTGTGATATTGTGTGATATTGTGTGATATTGTGTGGCATTGTGTGATATTGTGTGATATTGTGTGATATTGTGTGACATTGTGTGACATTGTGTGGCATTGTGTGATATTGTGTGGCATTGTGTGATATTGTGTGACAGTGTGTGATATTGTGTGATATTGTGTGGCATTGTGTGATATTGTGTGGCATTGTGTGATATTGTGTGACATTGTGTGATATTGTGTGGCATTGTGTGACATTGTTTGATATTGTGTGGCATTGTGTGACATTGTGTGATATTGTGTGGCATTGTGTGACATTGTTTGATATTGTGTGGCATTGTGTGGCATTGTGTGATATTGTGTGACATTGTTTGATATTGTGTGGCATTGTGTGACATTGTTTGATATTGTGTGGCATTGTGTGACATTGTTTGATATTGTGTGACATTGTTTGATATTGTGTGGCATTGTGTGATATTGTGTGACATTGTTTGATATTGTGTGGCATTGTGTGACATTGTGTGACATTGTTTGATATTGTGTGGCATTGTGTGACATTGTGTGATATTGTGTGATATTGTGTGACATTGTTTGATATTGTGTGGCATTGTGTGACATTGTGTGATATTGTGTGATATTGTGTGATATTGTGTGATATTGTGTGATATTGTGTGACATTGTTTGATATTGTGTGGCATTGTGTGACATTGTGTGGCATTGTGTGACATTGTGTGATATTGTGTGATATTGTGTGATATTGTGTGATATTGTTGTGATATTGTGTGGCATTGTGTGACATTGTGTGATATTGTGTGATATTGTGTGGCATTGTTAGGGCTGGCATAATTTTCTCACTGCTTTTTGTACACCCAGCTGTCATGAGGACATCGTTTACACATTAATCTATCTATCCATTCCTTTAAGGTCCAGCTGATATTCCGGGGCAGTGAATGAAACGATGGATGACCAGCCTGGAAGGCCGAATAATCTGCAAGGGTGTGCAGCCAACTTTTGTCACTGGACTTGCTGCACAGTTTTCTTTGTATTAAATCTTTAATTTGCAGTACCAAGAGGAAGCAGCATCCACACTGGAATTCCTTCAAAGGTAACAAGCTTGCACTTATTTTATTATTAATACAGTATGTTAATAATATTATGTTGACTTAAAGGAATAGTTCCAGAGCACGTAACCCCTCCCGCTCACTCCCTTTAAAAAGCGCAGGGTCTTAGGTCTCTTAACAGTATCTCACTCAATCTCCCATCAGACAGTCCCTAATAAAATAATAAACTCTACCTATCTTATTTTTGTTGGTTGATCAAGTTTGCGCCAATAAAGATGCATCTCAAATGTAAATTTGTTCTTATTAGTCAGCTTCACCCCCCTTTTTTATTTCACTTTCCCATTTCTTTGAGATTTTATCAATCAATGATTTACACAGTGGATTTATAGATTTTAGTATTTGCACTGGAGTGTTTGCCATAATTATACATTATGTAATATAACAGCACTTATCTTCAATAAAAGCTTTGTTTAAAATCCAGTTGACTTTAGTTCAATGCAATACACTGGACTCAAAGCTTTATTGTTTGTCCAGATAATGTGATTTCTCAAATGGAATTCAATCACTTTAAAGTTCTTTATAATTTCAATATTCTTACTTGCCACTGTGATATGAACTTTAACTCTAAGCACAGTTATACCACTTGAATGTATACATTCTCTATATGAAGTCAAAGACATTTCTATGCTACAGTCTAGTTTAGGAGTTATGATCTGGCACACGTCCAACAACAGCTGCTCTTTCTCAGTTTAGTTAATCTTACATCAGGCTTCCTTCATGGCATGAAAAGAACAGCACAAGAATAAATTTTGTCCAGCCAGCTTTCATGCACATGCTTTCATTGCTTTCATGCACATTTTGTTTTACAGCTGTGTTGTCTCTCCATTTTTATTATTTTTCCTATTGTCAGTGTATGCTTTATTACATTTACCCTTCCATATATCTACTTTTTATCATTGGTTTTTTAAGTGCCCTCTCTGCCTCCAATCGTCAGCTCTCTTCTGCCTCATATATTGATGGAAGGTTGAAAATAGGCCTAAATAGATTTTCTTTGCTGTAAAATGCATATTTACATTTATGCATTTGGCAGACACTTTTATCCAAAGCGACTTACAGTGCACTTATTACAGGGACAATCCCCCCCGGAGCAACCTGGAGTTAAGTGCCTTACTCAAGGACACAATGGTGGTGACTGTGGGGATTGAACCAGCAACCTTCTGATTACCAGTTTACCAGTTATGTGCATTAGACCACTACACCACCACTCCATATATACTCCTCATTAGTTACGCAGCAAAGGCTTGAGTCTATCTGGATCACAAATTCTACAGTTTGAAGAATGGCCAAACAACCTACAACCCCAATACCTCGGACCGTTTTTAGTTTTCTCTGTTTTTACAAAGGAAATTCCTTTCCAAATTTTCACGAGACATTCCCAACATCCATTCAACACATAAAAGACAAACCTTCTTGATTAGTCAACATTTACTCCATTCATCGTGTTCCTTTCATTTTTAGGGCTCATATTACATTCAGATTCACACTTGACCCCTTATTTGTAGGGCTCGTATAACATACACTTTGTGTTCCTTTGGTTTTATTTTAAGGACTCATCATACATTCCTGTCGCTCTACTGGTCTCATATTTGTACACAGTTTTACACTTCCATATGCAATCGCACTTCAGTCACACTTTCAAACACAGACACAAACACAGATATTTCACACTTTTTACAGTGGCCTTAATAAACACAGAGCTCTCAAAAAATACAATAAAATTCTAAAACGCAACTATTCTCATAGGTGACCAACCAAGCAGCCCTTCTCGCGATTCACTTGCTCGATACAACGAAAAGCGGTATTAGTAGGATTTTTGCCTACCCCTGCAGCCCTCTTATCGATATGCAATAGAGCGGTACCCGTAGGACTTTCTACGCATTAAATTAAAATATTTACTGTTATCCCTCAAGGCCCACTTAACAGTAAAACACAATTGATAACTTACATTTTCACTTTTATCCATCAAGGCCCATTTAACAGTAAAACACAAATTTATTAAATGCAATTTCTTTCTTATGTTCTTTAAATTTGGAGAAGCCTTTTTGAGTGTTCTTACCACTACGGGCAGACCTTAGTGAGCTACACAAACTAGTTAATGGTGGTGGTGTAGTGGGCTAAAGCACATAACTGGTAATCAGAAGGTTGCTGGTTCGATCCCCACAGCCACCACCATTGTGTCATTGAGCAAGGCACTTAACTCCAGGTTGCTCTGGGGGATTGTCCCTGTAATAAGTGCACTGTAATTTGCTTTGAATAAAAGCATCTGCCAAATGCATGAAATGTAAATGTAAAATGAAGTTAATTTAAGCAAAAATTGCTTGCTTTATTCTAGTGGCCACAAGTGTTTGCATAGCTTGCACAGCCGACCCACGGTTTTCTCCCACTCTTCTGGCTCATTTCCAGTCCCATCTGGATCACCAATCTATGTCGTGGAACCTTTACCTCCAATATAAAGACTCACTCTCATATTCTTGGGTTTTGATGCCATAAGATAAGACTTTATTAAAAACATAACAAAGCCGAGGTGGTCCACGGAGCATCTGACATTACACTTCAGAATCATGCATTTTATACAGTTTTCTGCTCCCCTTAACACTTTAAGGGATGGCCTCTTCATCCAATGAAATTGTCTTATGCCTCCCTAGTTTTATCTTTGCTGTCTCTCTTCCAGCTGGTCACCTTTGTCCCTAACTTGCTGTTTTATCTTAATGCTAGCACTTAGTAGCGCACATATATCATTTGCATTGTTTGGTAATCTTGGCATTTATCTGCACCAGTCCTGCTCATTAAATTATCCTTTCAATACCCACATGCCATCTCACTTTGGGCCCTACAAAGTTTGATAGGCTGGCTGGTGTCCCTTACTTAACCCTCCTTAACCAATCGCTTGACACAAAGGCCTTACACAGAGAGAGACTGCAAGCTAAGCTGTTTTCTGCACTTTCAAACTATATCTAAATAATCAGAGTATTAAATTAATAAAAGAATGATTAAATGTGTAACATACTGAATAACATTGATAATGCATTGTCATTTTTATATCACTGCATATTGCATACATATTAATTAAATTATAAATTGAACAGATTAACGGTATGATTAAAGACAAATATTCCATAGGACATCCGCCTCCGCCTCCCTTCAAAAAAGTCTCCACTACACTGGCACTTTTCCCATTTCCCGGCTAATAAATCCTGTCACTTTTCAGTTGCAGCTTCCCCCTCACTATATCTCACCTCCCTTTCATGTGTCATTGTTAAAAACCCTCTCCCTCTTCCTCCACAGAGACTGGGGTACAGAATGCACCTCCTCCGCCGCTGCTCCTGGAGGACGTCCGGTGTACACTGTCTGGACTCTTCTGGACTCCCATCATCATCAAGGTTGCCTCCAATATCTTGTGGACTGTGAAGGGTACACTGTAGAAAAAGTTCCTGTAAAAAAACAGTAAACTACTGGCAGCTGTGGTTGTCAGCAGTATACTGTAACATCACTGTAACCTGTACATAAAATACAAATCTACTGTCAAATCAGGCTTCAACAAAAACCAGGCCATTTTTTTATCAAAACTAATGGTTTATAAATGACAAATAAGTAAAAAAATAAAGTCAAAAATAAACCGCATTAGTGGGGAGTGTCAGCTACATGTTTAATGAAGTCCCACTCTAAGTCCATCAGTCTTTTTATAAGATTTGATACCTTTGGACTGACGGTTACAGTCTTCTTCTGCACAGGTTTTCCATTTTTTTAGACACCTCTTTTCCGCATGCATCCTTGGTCCCCTTTTCTGGATTTATTCCAATAAAGCATCTGAACAATAAGAGGGGAAGATTTTCAGTGAATAATGGTTTAAAATTGTATGATTTTAATTATCTAAAATATCCTCACCAATATTGTATAATTCCTGAAGACTTGGAATACACCACACAGGACATACAGACTACATTTATGGTGCCCTTTTGTTCTTTATGGAGCTTGTCAGTGAATGACCCCTTGTGTAAATTATCTTTAAAAAGTCAGATTTTGTGTTCCATGGAAGAAAGCAGTACAGGCTTTGAGCAACATGAGGGTGAGTCAATTTTAAAGTACATTCATGAATTCCATCTTTTTTTACCTCCCCCTTCCTGGGCAGGTGTGGTCCCAGACGGTTTGGCTCTATGCGAGAAACATAGAGAGAAAAGAGGCCCGGCGAGGCTCTGCCTGTTCCCAGGTTGGCAAGTGTCGCCTTGTTCCCCTGCTTAGGGTAACCAGAAGGATTCTGACGACTTTTATGGGGCTTTTTTTCTGGTTGTCAGTACAATGCAGTGAATGGAGACCAAAATATTAATTAACCACTGTACTTGTATGGATGATGTTTATTATGCATTTATGTCCTTTTTGTAGCTGACAGATTGGTACATATTCCACTTGCACTCTATGGACAAACAAATATCACATCTCCATCAAAATATCTTTGTTTTCCGCAATAGAAAATGCCAAGTTTAAAATGACAAAGTTGAGTAAACGAGATGGGGAAACTATTCCTTTAAGTCAACATAATATTATTAACGTACTGTATTAATAATAAAATAAGTGCAAGCTTGTTACCTTTGAAGGAATTCCAGTGTGGATGCTGCTTCCTCTTGGTACTGCAAATTAAAGATGTAATACAAAGAACTGTGCAGCAAGTCCAGTGACAAAGTTGGCTGCACACCTGCAGATTATTCGGCCTTCCAGGCTGGTCATCCATCGTTTCATCCATTGCCCCGGAATATCAGCTGGACCTTAAAGGAATGGATAGATAGATTAATGTGTAAACGATGTCCTCATGACAGCTGGGTGTACAAAAAGCAGTGAGAAAATTATGCCAGCCCTAACAATGTCACACAATGTCACACAATGTCACACAATGTCACACAATATCAAACAATGTCACACAATGCCACACAATATCACACAATGTCACACAATGCCACACAATGTCACACAATGTCACACAATGTCACACAATGTCACACAATCTCAAACAATGCCACACAATATCACACAATGTCACACAATGCCACACAATATCACACAATGTCACACAATGTCACACAATGTCACACAATCTCAAACAATGCCACACAATGTCACACAATATCACACAATTCCACACAATGTCACGCAATGCCACACAGTGTCACACAATGTCACACAATGTCACACAATCTCAAACAATGTCACACAATGTCACACAATGTCACACAATCTCAAACAATGTCACACAATGTCACACAATATCACACAATATCACACAATGTCACACAATATCACACAATGCCACACAATGTCACACAATGTCACGCAATGCCACACAATGCCACACAATGTCACACAATGTCACACAATATCACACAATGTCACACAATGCCACACAATGCCACACAATGCCACACAATATCACACAATGTCACACAATGTCACACAATGTCACACAAAGTCACGTCTTCCAAGATAACAGAACCCACAATATCTCTGCAAAGAAAATGACTGAACACACCCCCAGTGAAAACACACCATGTGATCTGACACTCAAAGGGATAGTTCACCCAAAAATGAAAACTGTCATCATTTACTCACCCTTGCGTTGCTCCAAATCAGCATTACTGTATTTCTTCAGTGGACCACAACAGGAAATGTAGGCAGAATATTAGGGACTGACAGCATCAGTTGCCATTCACTTTCATTGCATCTTTTTTCAAAATAATATTGACCGATAATTGACACAGTCAGTCCCTAGAAAGGTTATATGGGTTTGTAACAACATGCCTGTGAGTACGTGATGACAATTGAACACAGACAATTCAAAGACATTGGATTCTAGAATGAGGCACATAGCTGAGGATCTTTTCCTGATAATAAAATAATATGTGTCATGTCTGTATGATGAATAATTATGATAGAAAGATGATTTATTACTTTTACTCATGCATTTATTGAACTCATGTACGTTACCAAAAGGATGCAAGTGTTGCGGTTTGATGGAGGGAGACTGGTTACAAAGTCCATGCCAATGTGGGACCAAGGACGTTGAGGAACTGGGAGAGGATGAAGCTTGTCAGAAGGGAGGGAATGGGGAACTTTAGTTGTTGTGCACTCAGGGCAAGACATATCGTACCACCTCAGTGGACATGTTGGGCCACCAGTACTTTTGTAGACTCAGAGTCAGTAAGAGCAGAGATGGTAAGTGATGTGGTATGGTTTGGCTGGTGAGGGTGATCTGATGTATAAGGGGGGGATTTCTGGACAGTGGGGCACAGCATGGAACTCTCTGTCAGATGGGCAGGGCAAGAAAACAGCTCATGGACAGAGGAACCGCAGTATAGGCATAGGCGTAGGGCCATCCTCCTCCGTTGTTCAGCAGTTGTCAGGCGGGAAGATCCGAGTTGCATGGGCTCCTCCGGGGACTGAGAGGGGAAATCGGCCATGTGAGATGGGCCAGAGGATAAGCTGGTCACCTAAGGACGTGAAGGTGCCTGGTAACCACACCTGCAGGAGCAGAAACATTCATCCACCTGGATAGCTATTCGAATCATGTCCTCCAGATCTAGATTGTTGTTTCTCCCACCAGTTGGAGTTTGATCTCCGTCTGAAGTCCCAGATGGAAAGTAGAGAGGAGCAGGCTCGTTCCATTCGCTCATGGCTGCCAGGATACAAAATTTTATGGAATACTCTGCCACGGATTAGTCACCCTGGCGGAGCCACGACAGCTGTTCACAGGCTCGATCACCCTTACGGTGGTACCAAATACCTCCTGGAAGTGGCTCATGAAGGCTCTGGATGAGTTAAGGACCAGTCCGTCCTGGTCCCACAGTGCCATTGCCCACTGGAGAGCCCTGCCGTTAAGATGGGTGACAATGCAGGCCACTTTTGTATGCTCGGTGGGGAACTGGAATGGCTGCATTTAGAAGACAAGCTTACACTGTAGAAGAAACCCGTTGCATCCTGCAGGGATTCTGGCATGGGGGCTGGTTTGTCCACCGGACTGGAGTCAGCAGGGCTGGTGGACCGAGGAGTGTTGGTGGAGTCCCCATTGGTAGGTCGCAGTTCCTGCACCAAGGGAAGGTAAATGGTCAATGGTCTGCACTTATATAGCGCCTTTTTAACCTTAATAATAATAATAATAATAATAATAATACATTTTATTTAAAGCGCCTTATCAGGACACCCAAGGACACTGTACAAAACAGATAAAAACCATTAAAACAGTAAACAATAAAATTGGCAAAACAACATTGAGGTGATATGGGTCAGGCGGAATATGATTGTCTAAACAAGTGAGTTTTGAGTTTGGATTTGAAAAGATTAAATGAGTTGATGGTACGAAGATCTGGAGGAGGGAATTCCAAAGATGGGGAGCAGAGCGACTAAACGCCCTGTTCCCCATTGTGACAAGACGAGCAGGGGGAACAGAAAGATGGCAGGTGTGAGATGACCGGAGTGAACGAGTAGGGATGTTTAAATGGAGAAGATCTGAGATATATAGAGGAGCCATGTTATGAACTGCTTTGTAAGTAATGAGAAGTATTTTAAAGATGATCCTCTGTTTGACAGGAAGCCAGTGAAGTTGTTGCAAGACGGGAGTGATATGATGAAAAATAGGGGTCTGAGTAATCAGGCGTGCAGCAGAGTTCTGTAGGAGCTGCAGCTTCTGGAGCGACTTATTAGGGAGGCCAAACAGGAGTGAGTTGCAGTAATCTAACCGAGATGTGATAAGACTGTGAACCAGGATGGCGGTGGTTTTTGGAGTAAGAGAGGGACGGAGGCGGGAAATGTTACGCAGGTGGAAATAGGCTGACCGGGTGATGCTGTTAATGTGAGAGTGGAAGGATAAAGTGCTGTCAAGGACGACACCCAGTATTATGGTAATATAATTAATGGTATTCAAAGCGCTTTACACTGTGACACATTCACCCATTCATACACCATACATACACCATTCATACACCATACATACACCATTCATACACCATACATACATACACCATACATACACCATTCATACACCAATGATGGCAGAGCTGCCATGCAAGGTGCTAGCCTGCCATTGGGAGCAACTTGGGGTTCAGTGTCTTGCCCAAGGCATCTTCGGCATGTGGAGTCGTGTGGGCCGAGATTCGAACCACCAACCCTGCGATTAGTGGCCGACCCGCTCTACCACCTGAGCCACAACCGCCCTTGGGCAGCCACGAAAGGTGCAGGTAAGGCAGACACAGCTGGTGCGGTGGAGGATGATGCTGTGGATGATGTAGTAGATAAAGGAGGAGTGGACAGAGGTATGTGATCCAGGGCGGTGACAACCTGCTGGAGGGTCTCACCCTGCTGCTGGACTGCCTGGGCGAGAGAGGTTATTGCGGCCTGTATTGCCGCCAACTCCGCTGGGTTCATATTTAGAGGTCAAGCCTGTCACATTAGTATTTATTTATTTATTTCCCCTTATTCATTTTAGATACAGTTATTAAATATTCTTTTTGTAAAGGCTAAATTTATCATTAATGAAATCTTGTTTTATTACGTATCGTATTTCAATGGGGATATCATTTATTTACAGCTGACATTTACGTGAGCAAATAAGGTTTGAACATCAACCGTAACAAGATCAAACTGAAACTCTTCTTTGTACAAATTTGAAGGCTTCTTATTGGATCAATGCAAGTAAACGTCATATTATGCGACTGCGTATTACTTTACGGAGAGCATAGGACCTACTATTTAAGTCTTAAGAGCAGGTGGTGCAACCAAATTAAGCACTGACTTAGTTACAAAATAACTAGTAGTTACTAAACACTTAGTGTGAACTTTATGTCTCAACTTAAGTCCTTAAGCACAGCTGATGCAACCCTACCCATGTGTGTGTGGTTAGAAGTCCGGGGAGGTGCTTCTGGGTAAAGTAGTTCGGTGAGAAACTGGGTAGGGTGTGACAATAGGATAATTATAAAGTGTTATGAGTGTACCTATTTATGAAGGCAATTAGTACTCTCTCTCTCTCTCTCTCTCTCTCTCTCTCTCTCTCTCTCTCTCAATTTCAATTTATAGTGATTTATTGGCAAGATTGTGTTTACATACAATATTGCCAAAGCGTTAATACATAAACCAGATAATGAAAAGACAAATAATCATAATAAAACAGTAACAAATAACATTATAATATAATTAAAATAAGGTGCCAGGTAATTAATACAATCAAATAAAAACTAGAATAACAATATACACTATACAATATAAAATAAAATATGCATTTAACAAGACATTATGAAGATAAAAAATGTCATATCGTGATTGAAGTACATTAAAGCAGTGATTGGTTTCTGAGGGAGTGCATTTCAAAATCTATGAAATGCTATTTCTCTCTCTCTCTCTCTCTCTCTCGCTCTCTCTCTCTTTATTAAAAACATAACAAAGCCGGGGTGGTCCGTGGAGCATCTGACATTACACTTCAGAAGTGTGTGTGTGTGTGTGTGTGTGTGTGTGTGCGCATGTTTATGTGATTTACGAGGACAATTTTTTAAGTTTCAAACTGGTAATTACAAGGTTATTATGCTATAAATGTGATTTATGAGGACATTTCTAGTGTCCCCAAGATTTAAATCGCTTAAAAATCATACTAAACAATGTTTTATTGAAAATGTAAAAATTGAGGGGTAGGGTTAGGGGATATAATCTATAGTTTGTACATTATAAAAGTAATTATGTCTATGGAAAGTCCTCATAATGATAGGTAGACCAATGTGTGTGTGTGTGTGTGTGTGTGTGTGTGTGTGTGTGTGTGTGTGTGTGTGTGTGTGTGTGTGTGTGTGTGTGTGTTTGTTTGTTTGTGAGAGAGAAAGTGTGTGTGTGTGTGTGTGTGAGAGAGAGAGAGAGTGTGTGTGTGTGTGTGTGTGTGTGTGAGAGAGAGAGAGTGTGTGTGTGTGTATGTATGTGTGTGTGTGAGCGTGTATTTATCACTTTGTGGGGACCAAATGTCCCCATAAGGATAGTAAAACCCGAAATTTTTGACCTTGTGGGGACATTTTGTTGGTCCCCATGAGGAAAACAGCTTATAAATCATACTAAATTATGTTTTTTGAAAATGTAAAAATGCAGAAAGTTTTCTGTGAGGGTTAGGTTTAGGGGTAGGGTTAGGTTTAGTGGATATAATATAAAGTTTGTACAGTATAAAAACCATTATGTCTATGGAAAGTCCCCATAAAACATGGAAACACAACATGTGTGTGTGTGTGTGTGTGTGTGTGTGTGTGTGTGTGTGTGTGTGTGTGTGTGTGTGTGTGTGTGTGTGTGTGTGTGTGTGTGTGTGTGTGTGTGTGTGTGTGCCCTTGTCATATTTCTAATATGACTCAAGATGCGCTGCCAAGCATCCCTGCTAAGACAAACTGTCCACCTCAAAGCTCTTCTCTCAGACCAAAAACAGTGAGACGGCTGTGAACAAGTATATATGACAACAGCAGGACAGGGCATCTAAATCAAACGCTTAACGAACTCATGAAAATGTAAGATTTACACGGACTACGCGTTTATTTGTTTATTTTCCAACGTCCTCTCCAGTCTCCAGCGCGCGCTCTCCAGTCTGAACCCCGTCTCGAGAACAGGGGATTTATATCACTCTAAGTTCAGAGCCACTGTGAAATCATAAGTTAAAATGTGGAAATCTCTCCTTTTTGTCATTGGTCCTCTGTTAATGCCGTTCGGCTGCGGCGTTTGTTTCGTGTGTCCGGAGATCTGCCGCTGTTCCCAGAAGAGCATCACCTGCACGAGCGCGACGGAGAGCCTGAAGAGCAGAACGCACAGCAGACTGTAAGTGTGTGAAAAAGAGGACATCATTCTAACCATCTAACCAACTTATATGACCTATAGTGTATGTGTGTAATTCAACATATTACTAATATTGCATCCAGTGTCAATTGCTCCAAACGCTTTCTGCGCAATTACGCACAATTCTGGCACATGTGTTCTGTCAGATTTATGCTTCAGAGCCGGGGCAAGTTGACACACCTCAGAAACTTTTAGGTTTTGAACCAAAATTCCAATTGCATAAATTTTATAGCAGTTCAATCTAAAAATGTAAATGTTGCAATTTTGTAATAGCTCATGAATGACGAGTGAATCCAACAAAACCTCACCAAGGCAGAAGTCAACTTTAAAATGAAGGTAGATTTTTACAGGACAAGACTAATATATATATATATATATAAATGAAAGATACATTTTTTATTTTGCTATGTAATGAATTGTTTTGTGTTTCATAATTGCTTTACTGTTTACTACATTTTATTGAAAAGCCATTAATGCATGTTAAATGCATGTATGTTGTTGAAGATGGCTCTTTTTTTAAACCTCAGGTACTATTTCATAGTGCAAATGAAGGCGCTTTTCTCAAATCATTGTCAATACACAGCAGGTTTCATTGTGACAACTTACCCCATTTACAATCACCAAAGGTCAACCTGTGTTAAATTAATATTTTCCATGGCAATAATAGTGGAAATGTTCGATAGCTTGTAATTTCGACTGTCTGTGCCTGGATGTGCCTATTCAGAATGGTCAAATATAATGTGTCTTTTAGAAATAGAGAAATATTGACTAGTGTATTACATGTATGACAACAAGCCCTGCTCTCCCTTACGTATTAACATATATTTTTTTAGAATAATTACGACAACTATGTGTAATTAAAAGGAGCTCCGCAACATAATTAAACATAAAGTACAGTACATGATGTTCATTGTGCCAAAACTTGCCTCTGTAACTACAATATCAACACAGTAATGTAAAGTGTCTTTTATAGTTCACCACAGGGCAACATATTCACATTATAAAGTTTCCAGTGTATCTTTACATTTGTTTATCCGTTCATCTTTATGTTAACAAACAAGTCTGAAGTTCATTATGTTGGTGGTCTTTATTCTGTAAATGCAATATAAATCAAAATCTTGAAAGGTTTCAGTTTGAAAACGTGGTGTGGTTTACTTTTACTCTGCTGACCTGAGTAATTACACTCCACAGTTGCCACACCCAAATCTCTTGAGTTGCCAAGTCAGCTTATATACTTAATAATAGTGTTTGTTAGTACAGTACGTCCAATATGAATCTAATGGTGATTAAAGAAAGATATTACAGTACATTTGGTTGAAGTATGCGATTTGGAAGACTGTGCCCTCTTCTCAAAACACAAAGTTGTGTTGGATGTATGTTTGTGTTTACTCTTTTCACATGTCCTTCTGTCCATTTCGAAAGACCCACAGGAGGTTTAATAATAACCACATAACAATACCAATCCAGAAGAGACAACACGTGCTTATCTGTGGCTGTGTTTCATAAACAACCATGCCAAACACATTTATAGTCTAAACACATATATGACCCAATACGTTATCTGAAAAGTAAATAAATAGTTATCTGCATAGTTGCATTCAATATCTGCAAAATGTGTAAACAACAGTGTTCTCACTTGCCTTGTGTTGATGTTCGTGTTCATCAACAGTGTCAAACACATGCAAACAACTTTTCAGCTTCCTAACTGTTTTCGTACTAAAATATTCGTTACTAGAGAGTGTTTTCGGAAAAACTATATCGGTGATATAGTTTAGGACTAGAAAAATATTCACTATACATTTTTTTGATTTTTTTTAAAAAGATTTCATTACAGTGGGAACCCTATATTATGTTTGAGGAAAAACCTCATGTTGCACTACAAATAAACACAGACGGTTAAGTTATGTTTCGTGTTTGGGTTAATAAAATATGCAGTCCTGTTGACTGTATTACATCATTTACACCAAAAAAACAACTCACTCTACTACTTGCTTTTGGCGCCACTCTGTGGACATTTCACCCAGAAACTGGAGCTCACACGAGCCCATACATTCAACAGCACTTCCAGCTTTGGCCACTGGGGGCAGTAGTTTGAATTTCAGTAAGCGCAGACCGAAGGGCTTTCGGCCTACTGCCGTGGAATACACAGTGAGATCAGTCTGGATCAATCAAAAAGGCTGTTACTCACGAAATGGAGATTTAACACTTTTGTTAATTGGCAGAATGGACATGGTTAATGCCGATAATCTCAAAATGGCCAAACAACGGCCAGATAGATCATCCAGGTGGATGCTGCACACTGGTGGTGGTTGAGGAGATTCCCCCTATACTATGTAAAGCACTTTGAGTGCCTAGAAAAGTGCTATATAAATGCAAGGAATTATTATTATTAATTATTATAACTGTGTTCATTTGACCCTTTTATCCATACCTTGGGTGTTTGGAAACCCAAGAACTCATTCCATCCCCTGCCTTTAGTATTCCTCAACCTTTCTCTTTTGAATATTGTAACAACTACAAAAATAGCGAAATTGCAAAAATAATATTTTTTGTAACTGCTTAATTACATTAATGTGTTTATGTAACAGTGGCACTTATTTGCCCTTACATTAATCACATGTTTATGATTATTTCACATCCATATAATTTTACTATCATAGGATATATATTTCTTTTTTTAATTGCAAGACGAATATAAATGACTACTATATCATATTGATTTTCTGTGTGACTATGGTGAATTATCAGTATCCCATATGCGTATGTATACATGTTACACATGCTATTTCTTCCTCAAGGTGGCGCTGATTTTTCAATGTCTGACTTGATTTACATTTGACTGCTATTTGACGAAGAAGCAACGTGGAAGTAAACTATAGCAAGTGTAACACATGAACAGTCTGATTTGCATGTTTTGTGGATGTACTACTGAAAAGATGTATTTTGAGCATCTAATTAGACTTTAAAAGTGCTTGAGAAATTACAGATGTGTAGCTTATTTATAGCTTATGTTGTGTAGCTCACGATGTTGCGCCTCATGAAATTTTAATTTGGAATTAATTAATCCTGCTCTATATTTGTTGCATCATCTCTTTGAAATATAACAAAAAAACATCAAAATATATCAGAATGTGTTCTATTCTATTATTTTCTAATTGTCTTGAACATGTTTTTAAATTGTGACACTTCTGTAGCGACCCGGCTAAACACCCAGGGGTGGAAAAAACATCCCTGGAGATAATTTGTCAAGCAGGGATGGGGTTTTTGGCAATGTGTTTCACTGTCCCCTTCTGTATATCGCGGCCCCCTTCAGCATATCGCAGCACTGTTTCGCGGCCCCCGTCAGCATATCGCATCTCACTTTGTCAAATCTTGGGCCCACTGGGAATGGTCCCGGTTCTCATGATGGTCAGTATGCCTCTGTAAACACCCCATGCAATTCAGGGATATCCAATTAACAAAGGAGTTCTGTTTCTAAATCTGACAAATCTAAAAAATCTAAAAAAGAATAATAAACAATTTCTGTTTTACGTTTTCTTTGACTGAACTGAGAGTAAATATTATGTAAAATAAGCTATTTTGTTGGGTTCAGAAAGCCTTGATGCTATAGGGGTGCAGAAATAGTGTGTAAGTTCTGCACCAGTAGTGATACAAAATGGAATTGCAAAAATCACCTGCACCAAATATATTTTTAGTGCATTATATCGACTCTCAGCCACCCTAGTCTCTCGATATCGGCATCAGCCATTAAAAACACCCTATCGGTCGACCACTAATTATTAACTATGTTTAATTGCCTTTGAGTGGTGGTGGCGTAGTGGGCTAAAGCACATAACTTGTAATCAGAAGGTTGCTGGTTCGATCCCCACAACCACCACCACCATTGTGTCCTTGAGCAAGGCACTTAACTCCAGGTTGCTCCGGGGGGATTGTCCCTGTAATAAGTGCTCTGTAAATCACTTTGGATAAAAGCGTCTGCCAAATGCATAAATGTAAATGCAAATTGCCATTAAAACTTTGAAACAACTGATTTATTATTATTTATTTGCAAAAATACACATAATAAGTAATCTTCAGCACTAACATCATCAGCACTAATAATGCCAGCATATGACAGAATTATCACCATAACGTCCTAGTTGTTTTTCTTCTGTTGAAAATAAAGCTCTTAGTCCAGTCAGTGGTGATGCAATATCTGCTTCTCCTTATAATCCTGCTTACGCATAACACCTCTACTTTTTTCTGGAAAAGCAGTGGTGGTGGGGCGGGGGGTCGTTAACATGTGGCAAGCTTGTGAAAGCTTTTCTGAAATAGACAGGTCAAGTAGTTTTTGTCAAAAACGAACGTCTGACTGTCGAGCCTCTTGATTCGGCTTGTCAATGCGTCTGCTGGGTTGAACACATCAGGAGCGTCTGTGTTTAAAGACCTTGAGGCCTTGAAATCATCTACTTCCTCTGTTACTGGAGAAACCTTGAGTTCTGATAAGAGTAACACGCTATCAAGGGCATCAGATAAATTAGCTGTGCCCTTAAAAATATGAAAAACTTTTCAGAAATGTAATCACTGACTCCTTCCTACTTGCCTTTTAATGTTTTGTAAACTGTTCATGTGTTTTTCATCAAAACGGAGACGATTTTAAATCTCACTGACCCAATGTCTGATAGAGCACCTGTCTGTAATTGCAAGATATTTAATGTATAAAACAAAATATAAGTGTTAAAAGTTGGTTTTGAGAAAAGATCTAGCATCATATGCTTGATGCCACTTTGTCTCCTATTCTATCTATGCCATGAAATTCATGCCTTTGCATCTTCAGTGTCCAAACACATTTTTTGGCTGTACAGTATGTTCAGAAGACCAGAGGTGTTTAGTAAAGAAGTACACATATTTTGTTACTGTACTTAGACCAAAAAATATATAAATAAATGAATAAAATTATATAATTTTTTCTAACCAAATTCCATCAAAATCAAAAAGAGTAATCTTAAAAATTAAATAAATAAAAAATAAAATATTTGTATTTTTATTAATTCAATTTTGTTAAACATTACACAATTAAATTCAATGGAATTTTTGTTATGAAATTGAATTACGTGAATCTTAAATCTAGGCTAAAAACTTCTTTTTTATTGCAAGTACAGTTTTTTTTCTATATTTTTTTCTTCACTCATGGATAAATATTTCTGTTGATTTTCACTTTTCTTTCATGTGTATTATGAAGAGGAAATTAATGCTTGATTCATTTCTCCTGACCGTGTAAATGAACACATTTGTAAACGCAAAAGTAAACTACAAAGCAGTGATAGAGAAGTCCGATTCATGAAATATCAATTTCATTTGAACAGGTCAAAATGATTCAAAAAACTATTTAAGAGTCAATAATAATACAAAACGTGGAAAACGCATGTTGTGTCTCCATTTGGGATTCTTGGAATTTTAGCACATTGCTAAGTGGTTTGGGCATCTGGTAAGGATGCCCCCTGTCCGCCTCCCTAGGGAGGTGTTTCAGGCTCGTCCAGTTGGGAGGAGGCCTCGGGGAAGACCCAGGATTAGGTGGAGAGATTACATCTCCACACTGGCCTGGGAACGCCTCGGGGTCCCCCAGTCAGAGCTGGTTAATGTGGCTCGGGATAGGGAAGTTTGGGGCCCCCTGCTGGAGCAGCTGCCCCCGTGACCCGACTTCGGATAAGCGGTTGAAGATGGATGGATGGATGGATGCTAAGTGGTTTCTAGGGTGTTCTGGATGGGTAGTTTCCAGGGTGTTGCTATGCAGTTGCCCAGGTGCTCTGTATTTTTAGAGCATTGCCATTCAGCTGCTATGGTGTTCTGGGTAGTTGACAGTAGTTTTCCATTGTGCCCTCAGTATGAACAGCCAGATCATATTTAATGTGATTTTTACATCAGTCTAACTCAACATTTGCCCACTTTATTTCATCATATATAGACGTGCCACTGTTTAACACTTTTATTGTGAGTCATATCTTTTCTAGTTAATGCATTCAGTTCTTATTTAAGGAAAGAAAATTCAATTATATACTCAATAGTTGGGTTCAGAGATTCGTTTGGACAGCACATAGTAAAATATGGGCTTGAATGATATCCATTACTTGCTGACATATTAATAGAAATATAGACATGAAGTGTCCAATCCGTGAAAAAAACTGAAATCCTGCTAATTGCATTTTTAAATGCGGTTTAATTCATTATTAATATTATAATGATGAACATGCCAGGGTTTGTTATACGCATGTTTATTGAGTTTTATAGGCACACGGGTCAATTTAGGAGCAACAGCTGTTCAGACCAGTATCTAATATGGGATTCATTTAAAATGTCATGTGAGCAACCTTGTAAATAATCAGATTTAGGTCACATTCGGCTGCAGTCTGAATGTAGCCTTCAGATACCAGCCATGTGAGCTTAGCACAGTGGAGGGTACCGGGAAGCTTAAGGACCCGCTAACAAGGTTAGAGCACTTCCTCTTAGACTGGAAGTAGAAAAGATGGCAAGCAGCACTTCACAATTACAGACCCAGAGAGCGTGTTGACTCGATCTCAAAAACAATGCAGGTGTTATTTAGCACTTAGCTAAACTCTTATAATATAATTATTCAGCGGTGAGTGACCTGTTTTCATTGTCATGTTCCAGCAGTAAAACTTGGGTAAAACTGAGTGCTGTTTATTTTAATAGATTTTTAAGATTTTGTGAAACAAAATAAAAATAATAATAATAATAATAATGCTTGCCCATGCTACACTTGTCACCATGATGCAAGGGTGTTGTCTGTGGTTGTCATGGTGTTCGGAATGGCTTATAGTGTGATGCTAGAGCGTTGCTATGGAAGTCTGAATGGTTGACAGTGCGTTGCTTAGTAACACAAGTCAAAAGAGTCCACTGTCACAGTTATGGCTCTGAACCATTCTTCAATGTAAGTCTATGGACTTCTTTGGCCTGTTTTATTGACCTTAGGCCAAAATCTTAAGTCTGATTACTTAGAATAGGCTTGATTTTCGGTACATTTTCCAGGCTTTATTTCAATCCCAGAAGAGAAAGACGCTTCATTTTAAATGTGTATATCTGTATAAGATCATATTGTCAGTGTTTAGGAGTACACTAGGACACACTGTTGATGGCCTGAAAGCTAACAGACATGGACTAAAAGCCTCAAAACTTTTGATTTCATGGGGTGTTTAAGTTCAAGTGAACGGAGGTCATTGTATGTCTGTTGAGGTTCTGGACCTTGCTGAATGAAGTTTTATCTGTTCTGTTTCGAGGTGGAAATACTTTACTGACGTAAAACTTCCTTGAGGCTTTTCAAACATTTTAAGGCACTCATTTTATGTTGAACGAAGCTTCACAAGATACAAGCTCTGTTTCACAGAGTCCCTATGCAGTGTTCCCTGTTCCCTACACACTGAATAGGGGATATCTGTAGAAGTTCATTTCACTTGACAAAATGTTTTCCATTGGAATGCCTGCTGGTTGATTTGCATGAATGATTCGAAGATTCACATTCACTAAAATCGGTGAATCTTTTCTTTGAATTGGTTCATTTGAACCTCCCAATCAAAAAGATGAACTCAAATGGACTTCTCAGTGCTACTCATATGCGAACTGGTGAATCATTTATGTTAACTCGTTCATTTACTTGAGCCTACCGAATAAACCAATTCACTAAAACAAATTGGACTCCACGACGTGAATCGTTTGTTTAAACTGGTTCATTTTCACGAATGCTCTAAAAGAACAGATTCACTAAAGTCAAATATTTTTATCAATGTCATTCTTTTGATTAGGTCGAAATTAAGAATCCATTTGCAAATTTAAATAAAAAATAAAACAAAATGCATGTTGTGTCTCCACTTTGGATTCTTGGAATTTAAGCACATTTTTAGCACTAAGTTTAGCACTAAGTGGTTTCTAGGGTGTTCTGGATGGGTAGTTTCCAGGGCATTGCTATGCAGTTGCCAGGTGCTCTGTGTATTTAGAGCATTGCCATTTGGTTGCTATGGTGTTCTGGATAGTTGACAGGTTGTTGCTACTCTGTGTTAATGTGTTCTCTGTGTTTTTAGCATGTTGCTATGCACTAGCTAAGCACCACCTCACCATTCTGCCACCAGTTTTCCAACGTGCCTTCAGTTTGAAAAGCCAGGTCAGATTTAATGTGATTTTTACATCAGTCTAACTCAACATTTGCCAGTTGGCCACTTGATTTTCGGCATATATAGATTGTTTAACACTTTTAATTGTGAGTCATATCTTTTCTGTCAAACAGTAACACATAGTAAACACGGTATGTACCATATAAATTATATATAACAAAGTGGAGTGGTGGTGGCGTAGTGGGCTAAAGCACTGAACTGGTAATCAGAAGGTTGCTGGTTCTATCCCCACAGCCACCATCATTGTGTCCTTGAGCAAGGCACTTAACTCCAGGTTGCTCTGGGTGGATTGCCCCTGCAATAAGGGCACTGTAAGTCGCTTTGTATAGAAGCATCTGCCAAATGCATAAATGTAAATGTAAATGTAAACAGTGGCCAAACAGATCTGTGGGAAAACAACAACAAGTTGTCAGGGATTGATTGGGTAAGTGGATTGATTCATGACAGTTATTGCTCTGGAGAAAAAACTGTTACTCAGTCTGGAGGTGCGTGCATAAACGGCCCTATAGTGCCTTCCAGAAGGAACATGTTAAAATATATGGTGGCATGGGAGTGTGTGGTTCTTGCAGATGTTGATGGGATTCCTGAGGCAGTGCGATCTGTAGATGTCCTCTAGCACTGGCAACTGAATCCCAATAATCCTCTGTGCACTGTGGACGACTCGCTGGAAGGCTTTCCTATCAGCTGCAGTGCAGCTAACATACCACACAGAGATGCAGTATGTTAAGATGCTCTCTGTGGTACAACGGCATCTGTTGAGGCAGTCCAGCTTTCTTCAGCATCCTCAGGAAAAACAATCATTGCTGAGCTTTCTTGAGTAAAGCACTCGTGTTTTGTGGACCATAAGAGATCATCAGAGATCTGTGTACCCAGATAACTGAAATTGGCCACTCCCTCTACTCTGTCTCCATTAATGAAGATTGGAGCATATCCAACATTCTGTGACCTTCTAAAGTCAATGATTAACTCTTTGGTCTTTACTGTACTGAGGGACAGATTGTTCTCTACACACCAGCTTTCCAAATTCTGCACCTCCGCTCAACAGGTTGATTCATCGTTGTTAGAGATCAGTCCAATCACAGCTGTATCATCTGCAAACTTAACAATAGTGTTAGTGGGGAATGCAGGCACACAGTCATGTGTGAACAGGGAATAGAGGATGGGACTCAATACACATCCTTGTGGTTTGGCTGTACTCAGAGTTCTAGTAGAGAACAGGTGGGGGCCCAGTCTCACCGCCTGAGGACGCTCTGACGGATAGTTCAGGATCCAGTTGCATAGTGATGAGCTAAGGCCTAGCTGATGAAGTTTTGAGGTTAGCTTATTAGGGATGACAGTATTAAAGGCAGAGCTACAGTTAACAAATAGCATCTTCACATATGTGCCCTGTCGTCTCCAAGTGAGACGGGACAGTGAGGCAGGTGGTTTTAATGTTGTGGCTTATCGGTGTAAGTTCAAGTTAACGGAGGTCATTGTCTGTCTGTTGAGTTCTGCGACCTTGCTGAATGAGCTTTTATCTGTTCTGTTTCGAGGTGGAAATGCTTTGCAGACGTAAAACTTCCTTGAGGCTTTTCAAACATTTTAAGGCATGCATTTTATGTAGGATGAAGCCTCTAAAATCAGTGAATCATTTATTTGAATTGGTTCATTTTGGTTCACTCGAACCCCCTCAAACAAAAAAATTCACTCAAATGAATTGTCTTCTCAACGTTACTAACACTGTAATAAAAACAAGGGAACTTATGTAGTAAATTAATCGTTTTTTTTATTTGAAAATGTATTTTGTTTGAATTTGTATGACTATTGTTGTTGTTTTGCTGTAGCTGGTTGATATTTGAGATTTTTGTAAAGTCACCATCAGGGTGATTAGTGTTACCTCTGGTGAACTTGGGGCCTGTTAAGTTTAAATCATTCTTCATTACTCAATTGTACTTTACAAAAATGCAGATTTATGTGCACCAAGATGTACTGAGTAGAATCCAGTGTGCCACATGGCTAACTTAGAGTCTAGTCAGAATTCCCCTTATACTGAGTAACCCAATTTTATAATTAAATCAAAACAATGATACTTTAATCATAGATGAGTTAAACTTACTTACTTGTTATTTATAAAATTAAGTTCAGTTTACATGAGCCAAAAAAGTAAGTTTACTTAGAAAAGCACGCAAACCGATTGCCTTGAAAAATGTTAAGTAATGTCAATTAATTAGATTTTACAGTGTATAAGCGAATTGAAGATTTGTTTATTTTATCTTCTTGTAATTAAAATGAATTTGACTTCTCAATATGGATGGTTTAATTTAGCTGGTTTATTTACATCCACACTCCGATGGAACAGGTACAATGCAGTACAATGAAATGGAGACTTCTTAACGTTTCATATATATGCCAATAGGTGAATCGTTTATTTTAACTGCTTCATTTACATAAACAGTCCTGTGACAGGGTGGAGGGCGGGGCCGGGTCGTGATTATACATACCTGGCCCCTTATCAGGCTAATCAAGACTCCGAGAGGGATAAAGGCCGACTGCGGACGGTGGTGCAGAGAGAGAGAGAGAGAGAGAGAGAGAGAGAGAGAGAGAGAGAGAGAGAGAGAGTGTTTACGGGCAGCTGTCCGTCATATGTGTGTGTTTATGTCTTTTGCTTTAAGTTCTTAATGAAATATAATTTATATTGTAAAGCCAGTTCTCGCCTCCTCCTTTCCATTAATCCCTTTACAACTCCTAATGAACAGATTCACTGAAATCTAAGAATGGTTCATTTGAATTGGTTCATTTGAACCTCTCAAACTAACCGATTCACTAAAAGGAATTCAACGTCTCTGCACGAATCGTTAATTTTTTCTGGTGTATTTATATGAACGCTCCTAATGAAAAGATTCACTAAAATTGGTGAATCAATTATTTGAACAGCCCTTCACTAAATGATTCACTAAAATAAATTTGACTTCTCAACGCAACTCAATTATTTTTACTGATTTATTTACATTAAAGATGCGAATGAACAGATCTGTGAACCGTTTATTTGAATTGATTCATTTTAACCCCCCCAACTTACAGATTGTCAAAAATGAATTAGACCTCTCAAAGCTACTTCAGCAAATCGGTGATTCGTTTATATTTTAACTTGTTCATTTACATGAGCCTATCGAATGAACCGATTCACTAAAAAGAATTCAACTTCTCAACACGTTTATTTGAATCGGTTAATTTGAAGTTTGAACCCCCAAAACTAACTGATTCACAAAATGAATTGGACTGGTCAACACAAATCATTTATTTGAACTGGTTAATTTACATGAACACTCAGAATTAACAGGTTCACTAAAATGAAATGGACTCCTCAATGCTACACATAAGCAAATCAGTGAATCGTTCATTTGAACTGGTTCATTTAAACCCCTCAAACGGACAGATTCACTAAAATGCATTGGACTTCTCAACACTTCTAATAAGCGAGTGAATCGTTTATTTTAACTTGTTCATTTACAGTACATGAGCCTACTGAATGAACTGATTCGCTAAAAAGAATTTAACTTCTCAAAGCAACTGAATGAACAGATTCATTAAAATCTGTGAACCGTTTATTTTAGTAGATTAATTTGACCTTAAACTTACAGATTCATTAAAATGCATGGAATCTCTTAACACCACTTAAGCAAATTTGTTAATTGTTTATATTTTAACTTGTTCATTTATGTGAGCCTACCGAATGAACAGATTCACTAAAACAAATTTGAACACAAATCTTTTTTTCTTTATTTTACTGGTTAATTTACATGAACTCTTAATGAACAGATTCACTAGAATCAGTGAACTGTTTATTTGAATTGGTTCATTTGAACCTCCCATACTAAAAGATTCACTCAAATGAATTTGACCTCTCAACGCCACTTAAGCAAATTGGTGAATCATTTAATTTGACAGTACATGAACTGATTCACTTAAACGAATTCAACGTCTCAACACGAATAGTTTATTTCAACTGGTTTATTAACATGAATGCTATTAATGAACAGATTCATTAGAATAAGTGAATCATTTCTTTGAATTGGTTCATTTGAACCTCCCATACTAAAAGATTCACTCAAATGAATTTGACCTCTCAACACCACTTAAGCAAATTGGTGAATCATTTAATTTTACAATGCATGAACTGATTCACTTAAATGAATTCAACCTCTCAACACGAATAGTTTATTTCAACTGGTTTATTAACATGAACCCTCAAATGAACTGATTCAATTACATGTACCGTCAGTCCAAACCGATTCCCTTAAATGTTTTGGACTTCTCAACCCTACATGGGAGAGAATAGATTTAAATCAGCGTGTGAGATTACTGTCTTGGTTTGCTATATTTGCAGTACAATGTGACAAAATGTAGCATTTTGATTTTTTGAAAATGTACACCTCTGTAAAAATAGCTGAAATGAAATTATTAACTTTTTCTTTGAATCTCTATTTCAGAGTTTTGAACTACATTTCAGTAAGAACAATCGGTAGTCACAGTTTCGATGGCCTGAAAGGAGTCAAAAGAATGTGAGTATTCTTCATTTCACTTGTGTTTTAAAAATGACGACAGATAACCAGATGTTTAGCATGCCCATAGAAGGAAAACACTATGTATCATCTCTCCACATCAAGCCAACAAACTCATCTCCTCGTCCTACGATCTGTGAAGATTTTTGATGTCTACTCCCTTTTTCAAAAGTGACAGTGTTTTCCGTTGCCAATTTTTCCATGCAGCTCTTTGAAAAAGCTCAGGACATCCAGGGAGGAACAGAATGAAATGCTCACACAGAATAGATTATTCTTTGGCATGAAGAGCTAGTATGGTTTTATGACAGTTTTAATATCACACTTCAAATTCAGGGGCTCGTGTCCCTGCACATGGTGAAGAAATGTATTCTCTTGGAACTAAATTTCAGTGTCATTTATCTGAAAAAGAAGCATGTTTTTGTCTCTAGCAATGACCTGAAATAAGCTTTATTAAATACATTTAGACTTCATTTAAATGAATGCTCAAGGTCCGCTACAAGTGAAATTCAGAAGTCAGAACTCGATTGACTTGTCCCTCATTTGTCTTTCTTTTTTTGTAATTAAAAATGCACATTGTTGTCATAGTAACACAGAATGGTAACCCTTACAATGGAGCAGTGTTGGGTTCAAGACCACCTTTGTCGAGTCTGAGTCTTTAAACTATCGAGTCCAAAAGGGGCCGAGTCGGACTCAAGACCGTGTCCATAACAGGCCGAGTCTGAGTCGTTCAGCTGCCGCAGAACATAAACACAATAATAATAATTCATATTTGCTTGAGCGGCCGCTGTGTTGGTCTGCAATCAGTCTGAAATCTTTAAATACCAACGAGAGAAAATTTCATTGAGCTCTTTTATAACTGCAAAAACAAAGAGAATAATAATTTTGAGTCATACATTTAACAGAATTGTCCTTCAAAATGGTCAGAGATATAAGCTAAAAAAAAGACGTGCATAACTTACACGGTATTTTACAATAAAAATAAAATAATCATTTTAAATAAAAACATCATAACCAACTAAATTAATCTCGTAACATGAAGATTAGCTTTATACACATTTACATGAATGCATTTGACAGACGCTTTTATGCAAAGTGACTTACAGTGCAATCCCGGGACAATCGAGACAATCCCCCCGGACCAACCTGGAGTTAAGTGCCTTGCACAAGGATACAATGGTGGTGGCTGTGGGGGTCGAACCAGCAACCTTCTGATTACCAGTTATGTGCTTCAGACCATTACGACACCCCCACACTATATTCATCATAGATAAACTCTGTCATCAAATATTACATTTATTTTATAGTCTATAATTAAATTATAAACATTTCACTGCCCAAAATATCCTAATATTTTATTGTGCATGGTTGAATGTTGTGAATGTTGGACAAATGCTGTAAAAGAATGTATTTTAAGCAGCTCGATGATGCTTTGAAAATAGTCAGTCAATAATAAATAGGTGCTGTTTATCTGGTTAGAGTTGCTGTCTGCTTTAGCAATAACGCTTTTTCCCCCCGACTGTTTAAAATGTTACACAGTTCATTCATCGAGCTATTATGGACCAGTTCAAGCTGTCAACACTGTGTGGACCACAAGAGACTACAGACGACTACATGTGTAGATACATTACAATATCCTACATTAATACTATTTTTATGTATTTTTATTTCGATATGCTGTTTTTAGTAACTGTGAGAGACATGATGTGGATGACTTGATGCAAAGTTCTTGATTTGATGATTTTAACCACAATGAAACTGCAATGCGAGCACCGTCACGGCTGCACAAACGCCACATGTAATTTTACCAGCTGTCAGGTCCCGTGTCATGTGAAACTGCCTGATTGACTGGTTGACTGATTAGTGTGCATGTGCACGTGCACGTGCGTATGTGTGTGTGCGTGTGTTTGCGTTATCACAGTGAAAGAATTCTGGCTATGTCTATGACTTCAGGGGCTAATACAGCTGCATGCTGACAGAGATGTGTTCATTCATTTCTGTTTTGTTATTTATTTATTTATTTTTTCATTGTATCACAAATGTCATGGACTCGGCTGAACTCCCGAGTCCCAAAGGATCAAGTCTGTGACAAGTCCAAGTCCATTAAATTTGGACTCGTGACTCGGACTTGAGTCCAAGTCCAAACTCGAGTAGCCCAACTCTACTATGGAGGTTTATGGGGCAGGTGTTCCTGAAGATTTTAAAACAAAAATGTGAAGCTTGTATTTTTTTGTTATAGCACTTATTCTTTAAAAACGTGATTATTTGAGCTGAATAGCCTTATTGTGCACAATACATCCGTGCACATTATTCCGATGAAAGAAATATATAATAATTGCACTGCCTCTGAAACGACACTTTTCATTATCCGATCAGTTCCCAAAAGGATAAAATTAAGTCCCATCCAAATTTTCTTTTTTACATGGAAATATGTTTAGTTTTGACTTCAAGAAGATAGAAATGCATAAAATGTTGTTGTTTGGGACTCAACCATTTTGCATATAATTTTCTTTGATTTAATTCTTGTTTTTTGATTCCAGAGAAATCGCACAGAGCACTTCGGTGGAAACCATCGAGACGGAAGCATTTAACAACCTTCTGAATATCTCAGAGATGTAAGGAAGCACTCAAGGATAATAAAAAAAGTGTTAATTCACGGATTATTGACTTGATTTCCATGCATGTCAGTAATTATGACAAACTGTAACAGAAGCTTCCCCGACAGGCTCTTTTCACAATAATGTGTCATTTGTTTGAGATTTCTCATGCAATCATTTTTTACAGCTCAATCCAAAACACACGGAGCTTGGTTCACATCCACCGGCAGGCATTCAACCATCTTCCCAAACTGAGATATCTGTGAGCAACCTGTTTTCTTCATCTTCCTTTCTGTTGTCATCAATCACACTTGAATTGATACAAAATGCTAATGTAATATCCAGTTATACATTTCTGAATTACATTTAGTACAAAAAGCACAGTTTTATATCTGTAATTTGCTTTTCACTTGTGCCATTGTGAATCTCTGAAATCTGTAACGTAAATATATTTTTGGGATATCAAGAATGGGTATTTCCACGGGTATAGACATTCTCCCGAATTAAAGGGATAGTTCACCCAAAAATGAGAATTCTCTCATCCTCATGCCATCCCAGATGTGTAAGACTTTCTTTCTTCTGCTGAACACAAATTAAGATTTTTAGAAGAATATTTCAGCTCTGTTGGTCCAAACAATGCAAGTGAATTGTGGAAGAACTTTGAAGCTCCAAAAAGCACATAAAAGCACAAAAATGTATGGATTCAAAGTAATCCATATGACTCCAGTGGTTTAATCCATGTCTTCAGAAGCATTCCAGTTGATTTTGGGTGAGATCAGTCCAAAATATAGCTTCTTTTTCACTATAAATCTTGACAGCATTCTCCTTGAAGCATCAAGCACTAGGAAGTGTACTCGAGCTTGAAATCATGATCGTGCCAAGAGACTGCAATGGCGAGATGTACAAAGAAAAAGGAGCTATATTTTGGACTGTTCTCACCCAAAATCAATTGGATCGCTTCTGAAGACATGGATTAAACCACTAGAGTCTTATGGATTACTTTTATGCTGCCTTTATGTGCTTTTAGGAGTTTCAAAGTTCTGTTACACATTTGCTTGCATTGCATGGATGTACAAAGCTGAGATATTCTTCTAAAAATCTTCATCTGGGATAGCAAAGGGTTAGTAAATAATGAGAGAATTTTAATTTTTGGGTGAACTATTCCTTTAACTTTTTCTTAGTGCATATGATACTATTTACTGATATTAAGAATAATACATTTAACTAATAATAATTCCATTGCGGATAGTGAAAAGTGAAAAGGCATATCCTGTATGTGAAAAAGTTTAGAAAGGGCCTGCCATAATGGGACAAACATTTGAGATATTAAAGATATTTTTCTTTCTGATTGGTTGTTACCCATTTGATCTAGTGGATGGATTTCTATAGTCTGTGATTTTGAAGTATTTCAGTTTACTTGCAATTTTTATCATGCATGTATGACAGAATCCCCTCTGATTTTAATATGAAGACATACTCCAATTTACATTTATACATTCATAAAAATGAGTTTACTTTGTGGATAGCTCAAGTTTTGTTGGTTACGTTTTCTTTTAGTGGTCCAGACTCAAGTCCTATTACTTTTAATTTCCACAGGAGCATTTCCAACACGGGTATAACCGTATTCCCTGACCTGACCTCTATCTTCTCCATGGAGTCCTATTTTATACTGTGAGTTTACTGTGCTGCTACTTCATTGATCTGTGAGAGAGATGTGATCGAATGATGGACAGTAATAGTGCAATTATAAAGCCAGCGTACTGCCATCTGTCATCTTTCTCAGACAGAAAATAGATTGTTATCAAATAGATACACTCACACTTTCAAAGATCTGTGGAACAGAATAGTGGCTGTGTGTGAGATGAAGAACTATGACAGATAGCTAGTCCACCGTGATCAGTAAAAGACTGGCCTACACATTTATGACAGCAAAACAGGTTATTTTTCTTTTAAATAACTTAATAATAATAATTTTCTCCTTTTTTTTAAGGGATATATGTGATAATCTCCACCTTCAGACAGTCCCACCAAACGCTTTCATCGGAATGACGAGTGAATACACCACAATGTGAGTATCATTTACTGTCGCAAGGCAAACATGCTTCTTTAATTGGTGCTTTTCTGTGTGTCACTGAATTGCATGAATGCACCGATTCCTGAGTACTGGGATCAATCTCTTGATCTGTATGTAATCAAAATTGCCCAGTCTATAATCTCAAATAATGATGCAAAGCTGTTCATGGTGCATGCATAATTCAGGGTTAGGCCACGATTTTGGAATACTATATTTTTTACTTGCATTAAGTCATTAGCTTACCTGCCAATAAACTGTTGTTCTCTTTCCAGGAATCTCTTCAACAATGGATTTAGAGAAATAGAGAGCCACGCCTTCAATGGGACACAAATAGATAAACTGTAAATATAACCCCTCTTTCTATTGCATTTTTAATTGTTAGGTCTCAGATATACATAGTTTTTCTGCGTGCCGTTCTGTCTTGTGGATGGTCGAGCGCTCAGACTTTCAAAGTATACTCTTTTGATCAATAGGCCAATAGGGGCTGGACAGGTAATCTGGCATACCGGGCATTTTCCCGGTGGGCCGACGCACTTTGGGGCCATTCAGGGGCGGACTGGCCATCGGGAGAACCAAGCGTGCCGTTTATTTTTATAAAAAAATAAATTAAAGGTTACACAATACAATCCTGATGGATTTTTTTCTTTAAATATTTAATCTAAAAAATAGGCAAAAAAAAACAAAAAAAAGGTTTTAAGGGTATTTTTTTTACAGTGAATTCTTGCCATACATTACTTAGTATAATCTGTTTGCTTTCCAGGGTATTGAAGAACAACAAAGATCTGCGTGTTATCCATGAAGATGCTTTCAAAAGAGCATTTGGTCCTACTGTGCTGTAAGTGATACTGTACACAAACACCAGTGCACAGACTGTTACTTGTCCATTTCTCTTGCAAATTCCAGCTCTTCACTTTTAAATCCACTACCACCTTGACAGTCAGAGAACAGGGGTGTCAAGGAGGTGCAGGTAGTACCAACCAAGGGGGGTAGGAGGGGGGGAACCATGGAGGTGGCTACAAGTTATGGATGGGGTCAGGCAGCCAAGAAGATGGCTCCAGGAAAGGGGTGGGGTCAGGAGGCCAGAGAGGCGGATCCAGGAAAGTGGCGGGGTCGGGCAGCTGGTGAGGTGTATCCGGGAAGGTGGTGGGTTATAGTGACCGGGAAGGCAGCTCCAGGAATGGAGAGGGGGTCCGGCAGCCAGGGAGGGGGCGGTCAGGCGCAGCCTTAAAGCCCAGGGAACCCCCGGACAGTCAAGGGCCCGATGGTAGTCAAGGGCCCCTGGGCACTGGCCCCATTGGCCCGGTCGGTAATCCGTCCCTGCTTATAAGTGTTTTGGACAAAATATTCTCTATGCAATTATACAAGCACATAGGTGCAGACACTTCTGATTATGCAGCAAGAACATTTGCGTACTGTGCCCAGTACACATACTGCATACTGCATAAATAGTTGGAGTAGTGTGTTAGTATGCTATTCCAAAAGTTTGCTACTCTATTTGATCCAGCATTTAATTTTCTATTGTTCACCAGGGATGTCTCAGCCACAGCACTGGAGACGCTGCCCTCTCATGGTCTGGAGGATGTGTTGATGCTTTTGGCTCGTTCAGCGTTCGCCTTGAAGAGGTTGCCTCCATTGAAGGGACTAAAGAGCCTGAGAGAAGCCCACCTCACTTATCCCAGTCACTGCTGTGCCCTTCTCAACTGGGAATCTAACAGGTAATTCAACTGTTTAATTATCCTAATAGGTTTATCTGTCACGTTGAAATAAAACATTTTTTATATTTAATCTTCTTTATTGCCTTTTGCATCCTGAGTAATTTTCCAGGAGTAGACGTCATAAAAGAATTAGAGTAATGAGACTACCAAAAAGGCATCAATAAGAGTACTTGACATGATTCAGTATGATTCAGTTTTCACTGTAATTGACCTGAAGGGTCTGTGGCTTCATGCTGTTTTAAAATGCTTTGCACTTTTGTCTCCTCTTCTCATGTAGGGAGGGTTCTTTTATTTTCGCATTGGGAAATGGATCGTCACACTGTCCTTCGGCCAAGTAAGACCAATTGATTAAACCCTCAGGCCTTTATTTTGGTGAAAGCTTTTATTTTGACGAAAACTGTATGATCTAAAATTTCTATTGTTTGTAGTTAATTTAGTTAATTTTTATTCTGGCATTTATTAATTTAATTTATGCAATCGACCCAGCATCATCTTTTCTTTTTTTTAATTTTGTATAGTAAATTGTACCAGCCTAACATATTTGAAATTACTTGAATGTGCAGTTAAAGTGAATCTGGAGCACTTTAAATATAATGCACTTAGCACACATTAGCATACTGAACCGAACTCGGAGCACATCTTTCAATCAGGGCACCAGAAAGATACAGTTCACAGAAAGCACTACACACTACAGACAAAACAGCTGCGCACATACACGCAGCACAGCGGGCAGCATGTTCAGATGTATTTATTTCATTAAATCGCAAACCTCTCATTTTGATAATCCCACAGGGTCACATTGTGATTTCGATTTTATTTCGATTAATCGTTCAGCCCTAGTCATAATAGTTATAGAATAAAAGTCATCAAAACTATGCATTAAAACAAATGGAAGTAGGAAATATAAAGTGATCAAGGAATGCTAAATAAATGAAATCTAATAATGTTATTAAATATGCACAATTTATAATTGTCTAAAAAACGAATTAAGCCATACACAATTAACTAATTAAAGGGATGTTTCAGATACAATGCAAGTTAAACTCAATCGACAGCATTTAAAAATGACACAAAATAAAAATGTTCACCCTTACGTCATTTATTTTAAACAAAACAAAAATCGCAGTTGCGGTAAGGCACTTACAATTAAAAGTGAATGGGGCCAGTCCTCAAAATATGCACTGTTTCAAAAGTATAGCCACAAAATGTAAACATTACACATGTTAGCATGATTTTAGTGTGATAAAATTGCTCACTACTAACCTTATCTGTGTAAAGTTGCATCCAATATTACAGCTTTGATGTAATGACGAAATAACGTTGGTTATCTGGTAAATTGCACAACGTCTGAAAATTCCAAATTTTACTATGTATAATGTTTACATACTTTTACTGTACTTTTGAAACAGTGTCTATTTTAATGTTTATGGACTGGCCCCATTCACTTCCATAGCGACCTTGAGTTTTTAAATAAAGGAGTGAGGAGTGGACATATTTTGTGGAAATCAACATTATGCCACAAATGCAGTTAATTGAGCTTATATTGATCCTGGATCATTCCTTTAAAGCAGGGGTCGATCGTGATCTACCAGTCGATCGCAAAGGCAATGCTGGTAGATAACACAAAATTTAAATGTACGTAAAATTTTAATAAAAATAAATATAATGTCTTTCCTTCTTTTAGTTTCTGTCTGACTTGCACTTGATGAGTAAATATTGACCAGGCCAGGTTTTGTTTATTCAGTTGCCATGAATACTAGGTTTGCGCATAGGCGCCTTCCAAGGATTTCTGAGAACAGAGCGCGAATGAAATTGTCTGATTCCATTCAGTTTTGCCTAATCCGGGCAGTAGTATCGCAATTCCGCGCTCTGTTCTCAGAAATCTATGGAATGATATTCCGGACATTATTCAAAAGGAATTGCAAATTGTATTTGCAATTGCGTTTTCAATTTGTGGACGCATAAAATGTGACATAATCCAAACGCAATTGCAAATCGCGCATTACCGTTTGCATTTTCGTTTAAGCGAACGCACAGTGACTGCCAGATTTCAAATGGAAAAGCAAAGTCCGTTTGCAACTGTGTTTCCCATATCTTACGAGTTTCAGCCCTGTCATATTTAAATAGCAATTTCAATTACCACGTCTGCTTTTTCACTTTCTCAGCGTCGCGTATGTAGCCAGCCAAAACTCAAATGGAATACTAATTCCCTTATTATTTCCATTTCCGATGCCTTACACGGAAACCTGTCAATCAGTGTCAAGGGTGGGATTATGCTATGGGGCGTGTTTGTCTTGGGAAGTGACGTCACTCACAGTCGACCGCATTTTGCGGGCCATGCGTTGAATGGTTTTAATATTAGCGTGCTGAAGAGTCTTGCAGTGACGCCTGTCCTCTAAAAAGTAAAAAACAATTACTAAAAAAGTAAAGAGAACATCTTCTGAACAAATGGATTACAATAGTGGCAACATACTGGATTCCACAGCACTGTTTTCAAACTGTATTTCATTATGTAAACCAGGTGTCTACAACCGCAAAGGGATCCAGCAATTATTGTTAAAAAGGTTAAAGAGGGTTTTCGTTGTCCCAATTGTGACATTGTCATATTAAAATGTTTAGGTAATAATTTTATAGAGTAATATGCAAATGCATCAGTAATAATTTTTAAATGTATTTACAATGTAAGCATTGTTAAAAAAATCTAAATAAAAAAAATAAACATCCTTATTATGGCACATACAGATTTTATTATAGGCTATACTTAAAATGAAACACTCTTATACAACATGAAACAAGGTTCTTTGCCTTGAAAAAGCTTTTCCCCAGATGTAAATAAAACTCCATGTGTATGTACAGTATATTGCTTAAAGATTAATGATTTCTTTTTTAGCATAATGCAGTTTTTGCCCCACCCCAATGGAAATAATGTATATTTTAAGATTGCCATAAAAGCAATCTGTTTTGCTAAAATCTGGCACAGAACCAGATCATTAGGATACAGGTTTAATCTTCTGTTCAGTCCAACAGTGGCAATAAATATTGCTGTCCTAAAAGATAGCATCAAATTATGTATGTATAAATATCTCTAAATTGATGGGCAAATTTTGGCTTTCAATAGACAGTACTACTAATGAAAGCTATGGTGTAGTGTACTGCACTGTACACCGAGACATTTTCAAGAAGGCCTGTATGCATTCTGAACCAGTCAGTCATGCTGACAGCTGGCTAGAGGGCTCTTTTCCATGTGTCAATCAGGAGAGAGGACAGGCGTCACTGTAAGACTCTTCAGCACGCTAATATTAAAACCATTCAACGCATGGCCCGCCAAATGCGGTCGACTGTGAGTGACGTCACTTCCCAAGACAAACACGCCCCATAGCATAATCCCACCCTTGACCCTGATTGACAGGTTTCCGTGTAAGGCATCGGAAATGGAAATACTAAGGGAATTAGTATTCCATTTGAGTTTTGGCTGGCTACATACGCGACGCTGAGAAAGTGAAAAAGCAGACGTGGTAATTGAAATTGCTATTTAAATATGACAGGGCCGAAACTCGTAAGATATGGGAAACACAGTTGCAAACGGACTTTGCTTTTCCATTTGAAATCTGGCAGTCACTGTGCGTTCGCTTAAACGAAAATGCAAACGGTAATGCGCGATTTGCAATTGCGTTTGGATTATGTCACATTTTATGCGTCCACAAATTGAAAACGCAATTGCAAATACAATTTGCAATTCCTTTTGAATAATGTCCGGAATATCATTCCATAGAAATCCTTGGAAGGCGCCTATGCGCAAACCTAGTTGTCATGGCAACTGAATAAACAAAACCTGGCCTGGTCAATATTTACTCGTCATCATAACAAGGTAAATGCCCTGGCTGTTGTAATCTATTGTGCTGTAGGTGTTTTGGGTTTAGTTTTAAAACTGAATGATATCAAGATTGAACATTATTATATATTTTTTTATTAATTAGAAGATGAATTCCATGTAGGGATACATGCAGTAGTCCCAACAAGCATTTTCTTATTTTAAATGAAACTGTGTTTTTTTTTAGTTGGTAGATCTTATTGCGTTGGTCATTTAAAAGTAGATCATCACACAAAAAAGTGTGGGCACCCCTGCTTTAAAGCCATCAAATCTTATATTTTAGCTTCTTTGAAGAAGCCACTTTATAGGTAGTGGCTTTGACCCAGAGTATTGTGTGACTGATAGTTTTTTCTCTGTATATTCTTTCTCAGAAGTCCTGACGACATAATGGTGGACGTTCCATTTGCACCAGATATAGTCGGATCATCAGCAGAGGAGACTTTTGGAAGTGTGGACTTCCTTTACCCAGAGCTGGACTTGTGCCAGCGCAGACCTGCACTCCAGTGCAGCCCTGAGGCCGATGCCTTCAACCCCTGTGAGGACATCGCTGGCTTTGGGTTCTTGCGGGTCGCCATTTGGTTCATCAATGTCTTGGCCATTGCCGGCAACCTCACAGTGTTGCTTGTGTTGTTTACAAGCCGCTGCAAACTGACCGTCCCAAGATTCCTCATGTGCCACCTGGCCTTCGCCGACCTCTGTATAGGCGTGTATCTCCTCATGATCGCCACTGTGGACCTCAGAACTCGTGGTCACTACAGTCAGCATGCTATCGAGTGGCAGACCGGAGTAGGATGTGGCATTGCTGGGTTCCTTTCTGTCTTCGGCGGAGAGCTGTCTGTGTACACGCTATCAACCGTTACTGTTGAGCGCTGGCATACCATCACTCACGCTTTGAGGCTAGAACGTCGATTAGGGTTGAGTCACGCATCTGGGATAATGGTCGCCGGATGGCTGCTCTGTCTAGGCACGGCGCTACTCCCCTTAATGGGCGTCAGCAGCTACAACAAAGTCAGCATGTGTTTGCCAATGGACATCGAGACTCCTTTATCCCAGGCCTACATCATACTCCTCCTTCTTTTTAACGTCAGCGCATTCCTGGTGATTTGCAGCTGCTATATATGTATTTACACTGCCGTACGCAATCCAGAGTTCCCAGGCCGCACCGCAGACACCAGAATCGCCAAACGCATGGCCGTGCTCATCTTCACCGACTTTCTGTGCATGGCGCCCATCTTGTTTTTTGCCATCTCTGCCGCTTTCAAAGTGCCGCTCATCACGGTCACCAACTCCAAGATCCTTCTGGTGCTCTTCTACCCCATTAACTCTTGTGCCAATCCCTTCCTTTACGCCATCTTCACCAGGGCGTTCCGGAAGGATGCTTGCATCCTGCTGAGTTCTATGGGTTGCTGCGAGAGCAAAGCCAACTTGTACCGAATGAAGACGTACTGCTCGGAGAATATCAACAGAAGCAAAAGCAGCTCTGGTTCCAACGCTAACACCAAAGCACCACGAGCCATCATGTGGATGTCCACGTTTCCCCATTTGACACCTCGATCCCAGATGCAAATAGTCTAGAGAAACAGACAGGCTGCAGAAACATTCTTCATGAGGCCATGAGTATTAGACTCGTCATATTTAGCACAGTATTATAGAGACATAAAGAGACGTTTTAGTTGCCAAGTTCATCCTGTTTTCCCTTGAACTTGAATTAATCTGATTTGCGAGACATTTGGAAGATGATAGATTTACAAGGACAATTTGGCTAATTTTCTCTTTTATCTCTCAAGTCATTGACTTATAATTCAAAAGATGCTGTGGCAGGGCGGAGGGCGGGGCCGGGTCGTGATCCTACGCACCCGGTCCAGTATTAGGCTAATCAAGCCTCTGAGGTTTAAGGGCCGACTGCAGAGTATCGTGCGGGAGAGAGATCGTTTGCGGACATGTCCGTCATATGTGTTTGTGTCTTTGTTTTAAGTTTCTCATTAAACTATTATTTATATCGTCAAGCCGGTTCTCGCCTCCTTCTTTCCATTGATCCCTTTACACTCCCTTAAACCTCAGAGGCTTGATTAGCCTAATACGGGACCGGGTGCGTAGGATCACGACCCGGCTCCGCCCTGCCACAGATGCACAGATCTTTTGAGAGAGGCATATAGCCACTCTCGAAAGGGGAATATAGTGGGTAAAATGCACCAATGCATATTGGTCCACATTATGTGACCATTTCTGCAATTATCCATGAGTTGGGAAGCACCAGTCTGCTTTTACATCATTTTCATTAATGCTAAATTGGACGTTTGCATACTTCAAGAGCATTTTACCCTTCTGTGGTCTGAACTAATATTGCTGACCCTGTTTAATTTAATGTGCTAATGTACTGTAAGTTTTTTGTGTAAAAGATTGCTCAACTCCAATTTTCAATCAACACAGAGTAGTGCAATGATTAATCATTAGTTCTTAACAGACTATTCGGCTTGTGCCTCAACATAAATGGTTGTATTAAATGTGCTTACTAACAATAAAGAGGAAAAATTATCTTTTAAAAATATCTTTAAATGACATTCACTGCATATCTAACTGCTAGATGACGTTTCAATGTGATTGTTGTTTTAAAGCATAAAACAGCGCCACATGGTGGACAATAAGAGTACTCTGATTGCAAGATTAGCTTGGACAGGTGAAAATCTTGTTTTATGTCATTTTTGATGTGTAATAAAATGAAAGCAAAATCCAACCACAGCATTTTTTTTATGTACACTTTAATTTCCAAAATTGGACAAATGTTGGAAAAACAAACAGACATTACATTTTGTGCCAACAGAAACCTGGGTAAATGTTTCCTACTTCAAAATTGCTTTTCATAAAATAGCCACACTATAGAGTGACAAGTACCAACTGGTGAGTTGTTGATCTTTTTTTTTTTTTTTTTTTTTGACATTTTCTGTGAAGTCTATATCATTTATGAAATAGTATATTATATGCATATTTTAGCATATTTAATGAGATGTGAAAGCATCTCCAAAACGGCAGGTCTTGTTGGGTGTTCCCGGTATGCAGTGGTTAGTACCTACCAAAAGTGGTCCAAGGAAGGACAACCTTTGAACCGGCAACAGGATCATGGGCGCCCAAGGCTCATTGATGCACTTGGGGAGTGAAGTCAAGCCCAGCTGGTCCAGTCCCAAGAAGAGCTACTGTAGCACAAATTGATGAAAAACGTAATGCTGGTCATGACAGAAAGGTGTCAGAACACACAGTGCATCGTAGCTTGCTGCGTATGGGGCAGTGTAGCCACAGACCAGTCAGAGTGCCGACTGACCCTTGTCCACCACCTAAAGTTCCTACAATGGGCATGTGATCAGCAGAACTGGACCATGGAGCAATGGAAGTAGGTGGTCTGGTCTGTTGAATCATGATTCTTTTAGATCAATTGGACGGCCGGGTGCATGTGTGTCATTTACCTGAGTAAGAGATGGCAGCAGGATGCACTAAGGGAAGAAGTCAGGCTGGCGGAGGCAGTGTGACGCTCTGGGCAATGCTCTGCTGGGAAACCTTGAGTCCTGGCATTAAAGTGGATGTTACTTTGACACGTACCACCTACTTAAAGATTGTTGCAGACCACATACACTCCTTCATGTCAATGATATTCCCTGATGTCAGTGGCCTCCTTCAGCAGTATAATGTGCCCTGCTACACTGCAGAAATTGTTCAGGACTTACAGGACTTAAACGATCTGATGCTAATGTCTTGGTGCCAGATATCACAGGACACATTGAGAGGTTTCCATGCCTCAACGGGTCAGAGCTGTTTTGGTGGACTGAGATGGACCTACATGATATTAGGCAGGTGGTTTTAATGCTGTGGCTGATTGGTGTATGTTTATATATATATATATAAGATATATATACACACACTGGCAGTTCAAAGTTTGCGATAATGTACAGATTTAGCTGTTTTGGAAGGAAATTGGTACTTCTATTTGGTTCATTAAATTAAGCTTAACATTGTCTTTGTGTTTGTTTTTGAGTTGCCACATGCCAGTCTTAAGTTTAATATTAGGTCAAAAAAAAAAAAAGAAACAGCTTTCTCTCATCAGTCAATCATTGTTTTGAGGAATGAAGGTTATATGGTGCTTGAAAAAAAACTGAAGACTTCATACAAAGGTGTAACTACAGTCTTCAAAGACAAAGGACAACTGTCTCTAACAAGGACAGAAAGAGATGTGGAAGACCAGATGTGCAACTAAACAAGAGGATAAGTACATCAGAGTCTCTAGTTTGAGAAATAGACGCCTCACATGTCCTCCGCTGACAGCTTCATTGAATTCTACCCGCTCAACACCAGTTTCATGTACAACAGTAAAGAGAAGACTCAGGAGGACTTATGGGAAGAATTGCAAAGAAAAATAAACTTTTGAAACTTTCTGAGCTTCTGTGGGATCAGTTAGACTGTAAGGTGCGTGAGAAGTGTCTGACAGGACAGACACATCTATGGCAAGTGCTACAGGAAGTGTGGGGTGAAAGGTCAAGTGCTACAGGAAGTGTGGGGTGAAAGGTCACCTGAGTATCTGGACAAACTGACCGCTAGAATGTCAAGCATCTGCAAAGCTGTCATTGCTGCACATGGAGGACTTTATGATGAGAACTCTTTGAAGCAGTTTAAGAAGTTCTAAACTTTAGAATATGTAACTACATAAGGTAATTATAGTGTGATTTATGCATATATTATTAGATGATAATTATGCATTTAGGCATACCAACAAAGTAAAAATGAAGTTATGCAGGATGTCTTGCTAGAGTGATGATGCAATTAGAGGGGCAAAACCATTACAACATTGCCTAAGCATACAAAGTACAGAAATAGACAATGTAGAAACAAGATAAGGTGAAGTAAATAAAAATAATAATAAAAAAAATACAATACAAACAACAACAACAACAAAAAACGGTAAAATAATAAACAATTAATTTAATAAGGATAAAATAATAATAATAATAATAATATTCATTTCCAAATTTAGCCAGAATCTTTGTGAGAAGCGCGCCTCCTAAAAAGTCACAGTGACGTCACGGGGAGGGGGCGTATCAACATTCTTTCATCGAGTGTGTGTTTGCTGCTGGTGACCCAAAACACACAGAAGGGAAAATGTGTTTTTTGATCAGGACACAATCTACATCATGCGTCTGATGTAGATCTGACAAACATTTACGAAGGAAGTCTTGCTGGTATTTAATACAAATAAAAAAAAAAGAAGAAGAAGAGAAAACGTGATGCGGTTTATTTCAGGCAAAAGTTTCTTGGCAATGTTGCGGTTTTTAACTCCGTTGCTCGTCGGATTGTTTTCACAGTCAATACGAATGACAACTGGTAAGATCTGTCAGATCAGTTATTTCATGCAACTGTAATCTGTTTGTGCACGGATGCTTTAACACAACATGTATCAATAAGCTTAAAACGTTTATTGTTCCATAAAGCATTTATAATAAAAGCATGTGCATTTGTTGAGAGTTTAGTTTGAAGTTGTAGAAGAACCATATCCATGAATTAAGTTGTGTTAATGTTTACACAGTGAATGTTTATGATATAAATGATTCAAATCCCACATCATTAGGATGCAAATTTACAGTAACTTTTAACTTATATGAGCATCTGTAAGTTGCATAATAGCCTGAGGTGCAGAAAGTGGACTGTCTATACAAGATATTTTACACTTCAGTTCACTATAGTCTAATAGTTAAGAGGATTATACAGTTGAAATAATCTGGCCCAGTTTCATACATGTTAAGAAACTAGTTAATAGTAGTTAGTTAATAGTAGATCATTTTAAATCTGTGACTGTAGGTCATGTGCTCAATGTATAAAAAGTACAACAATTTCAGAAAGTGCTGAAAAGCTATACTGTGGATAGTGGTACATTAGTAAACATGTTGATCATGATAGTTCAAAATGTGGAATATTGAAGCTTATTTAAATGTCGTGTACGTCAGATTTGTACATTAAAGTTACTGAAATGTTTTAAGTAAATTTTACTCTCTCGCTTCAATCAATATGTCATAAAATTAAGTAGATTGTACTTATATTTATACCATTGCCACTTCTCCACATCTCCATGTGGTACAGTAAATAAACTACTTTTATTCAGTTCAATTTTTCAAATTATTCATGTTTACTATGACTGAAACAACTTCATTGGGTTGCATTAATGCATGTAATCTAAAGGTCGGATAATGTAGATCTATAGCGCCATAATGTATCGTTAAAAACTCATAAAACTGTGCATATTTGCTTTTTTACACTGTGCATTATTTTTAAGTCAGAATAGATTGTATTATCCAAATAAGTTTGCACCTGCAGGTAATTTTAATTCAACATAATTACAAGGGATACAGCAATGAGCTATAATGCAAGGAATAACAGGCTTTGCTTTGATTTTCAGTCTATGAGCAATGGCATTATTTAGAACAATACACTTTACATTGTATTTCAATATTTTTAACAAATGCTGTTTTAATTCTGCATTTAGCTTGGTTTTGATCATTTAGAGGTGAATAAACATTTATTAAATAGACTTTTCACACTGGATGTGTGTTGTTGCATGCATTCCAGTGATATACTCTCCTGTCATAGAGTATAGTTCACCCAAAAATTAAAACTCTCTTGTTATTTACTCACCCTCATTATCTTTTTTCACACCAAAAGCAATCGTGTCGCTTTAGAAGACATTAATTTAACCGCTGGAGTCGTATGGATGACATTTATTCTGACTGTCTGTTCTTTATTGAGCTTCAAAAGTCGAATCAACATCCACTTGCATTTTTAGGACCTATACTGAGCTGAGATATTTTCTGATTTTCTTCACATGTCTTTTGGCGAAGATAGAAAGTCATACACACCTGGGATATCATGCGGGCGAGTAAATGATGAGATACATTTATTTTTTGGGTGAACTGTCCCTTTAACAGACCGAAATGCTCTCTCACTACGAGAACTCGGCATACACTTCCAACAGAATCCATTAGAGAAAGAATTTCCTTTTGCTCCTGGAGAACAGGAAGTGGGTTTTCCAGTGCATTTCTGAAGCTCAGACAAAGCGGAGTCACTCTGTAGAATAAAAAGTAGGCCTTCTGGTGGTACCTTGGTAGAGTTGGTAATAACATACTTTGATATAAACCATAGCTCTAAATGAGTACATATTCATAAACAATGGAATTTACATGGTACTTTTAATGATGCAATGGTATTGCCATGGTACATGTCCAAATACACCGATATTACTATGGTAATACCATGGTGCTTTGGTACAGTATATACATAGCACTGAATGATTACTATACAGAATTTAGGTATTTTTATACTTTTGTGGTACTTCAAATGATGCCATGGTATTACCATGGTACATATCCAAAACCCATGATATTATCATGGTATCATGACCAAAGCAAACCTGGTAATGTACTTTAATATAACATAGTGCTGAGTGATTACCATATTCCACAGTATTTACATGGTACTTTATTATCATGGTGTAATCATAATACTATGTTCAGACAAACCATTTACCACTTTGATATGATAAATGATCTGCACTTATATAGCACTTTTTCATTAACCTTAGAGGTTACCAAAGCACTTTACACTGTGTCCCAATCACCCATCCACACTCACATTCACACACCAAGGCACTAGCCTGCCATTGGGAGCAACTTGGAGTTCAGTGTCTTGCCCAAGCACACTTCAGCTTGTGGAGTCATGTGGGCCAGGATTTGAACCACCAACCCTGCGATTGGTAGCCAACCCGCTCTACCATCTGAGCCACAGCTGCCCGCTATGGATATATACCATAGTACTGAATGAGGAGCTCCATTTTCAAATACATTACCATGGTATTTACATCACAAAAACATACCCAAATGTACTATGGTACTACCATGATTTTTTTTACATGTACATGGTATTCTTATCTGATATCATTACTGTACTATGGTATTGCCATCGTACTATTTTAAGGGACAGTACTTAATTTATCCATGGTACATACAGTATTTAAAACCATTAATTTATCTTGGCACCATGACCGTTTTGCAGCTGTAGAAAAATGTTAAAAACAGTACTAACTGCTCTATAGAAATGTTGATTATGCTAAGCATCACATACTAGATTAATTGCAAACTGTATATGCTGCAAACCAGGGTTTATTTGTATATAGCTGTAAACATTGGCTTTGTTAGATTGGTTAAACATCTTGGATGTCACATTTACAGAAACTTTGATTTCCTCAAACAGCCGCCAATTGGAATCATCCACTAGCTGTTGTCCATCACAGAGGTTCTCCTCTTTGGGTGAGACATGGGCACTCTTTCCGACCAACACGGGCAATGCAACCTGTGATTGTACCGGCTCGAGCCCTGAGTGTCCACTTAACACAGGAGGAGCTCCAGAAGTTACGCTTCAAACCGACGGTAGGCCCCATCCAGCAGTCAGAGGGGAAAGAAGTCAGATTTAACTGCTCCATAGACATCAATGATGTCAACCAGGACCTGAATATTCTGTGGTTCAGGAATGGAAAAGAAATCCTTGATAGCACGCAGTCACAGGTATTCACTCATGGGACTGGCATATTGTTGTCCACTTTAAGGTAAGGCATCTAATTACAGTACAAAATGTCAGTTCATTTGCAAATTGAAACTAGTTCACCGTGATTATGGGTATTTCACAGTGATTGACCCGTACAGTATACAGTGGACCCTGAAAGTATTCACAGCGCTTTTTCTACATTATGTTATGTTACAGCCTTATTCCAAAATTGATTAAATTAATTATTTTCCTAAAAATTCTACAAACAATACCCCATAATGACAACGTGAAAGAAGTTTGTTTGAAATCTTTGCAAATGTATAAAAAATATATATATATATATATATATATATATATATAAAAAATCACATGTACATAAGTATTCACAGCCTTTGCGATGACACTCAAAATTGAGCTCAGGTGCATCCTGTTTCCACTGATCATCCTTGAGATGTTTCTACAAATTGATTGGAATCCACCTGTGGCAAATTCAGTTGATTGGACATGATTTGGAAAGGCACACACCTGTCTATATAAGGTCCCACAGTTAACAGGGCATGCACAAACCAAGCCATGAAGTCCAAGGAATTGTGTGTGGACCTCCAGGATTGCGTGGACCTCCAGGATTGCGCCAGGATTGCGCCAGGATTGCGCCAGGATTGCGCCAGGATTGCGCCAGGATTGCGCCAGGATTGCGCCAGGATTGCGCCAGGATTGCATCGAGGCACAGATCTGGGGAAGGGTACAGAAAAGTTTCTGCTGCATTGAAGGTCCCAATGAGCACATTGGCCTCCATCATCTGTAAGTGGAAGAAGTTTGGAACCACCAGGACTCTTCCTAGAGCTGGCCGCCCGGCCAAACTGAGCGATCGGGTGAGAAGGGCCTAAGTCAGGGAGGTGACCAAGAACCCGATGGTCAATGTGACAGAGCTCCAGTGTTTCTCTGTAGAGAGAGGAGAACTTTCCAGAAGAACAACCATCTCTGCAGCACTCCACCAATCAGGCCTGTATGGTTGAGTGGCCAGACAGAAGCCACTCCTCAGTTAAAGGCACATGACAGCCCACCTGGAGTTTGCCAAAAGGCACCTGAAGGACTCTCAGCCCATGAGAAACACAATTCTCTGGTCTGATGAAACAAAAATTGAACTCTTTGGCCTTAATGGCAAGCGTCATGTCTGGAGGAAACTAGGCACTAGTTTTGAATTTAGAGTTTTGAATTCTCTAAATGAGTTTGAGATTTCCACTCACAAAAGAGCAATACACAGCGGCACTGAACATCCTTTTCAGGACACGTCTTTTTGAAGATGCCTTTCCGCCCCTGTGTTGTTCCTGGATGCAGTCGATTTCTCTCCAAGACCGACGGCCACAGATGCTGCCTCGTGTGCCTGGGCAGCGATCACACTGAGGCGGCGTTCGTGGATGGCTCATGTACTCATTGCGGGAACATGACCATGGCAGCGTTGTGTTTGTGGCTTTCCTTCCTCAAGGTGAATGCCACTTCAGCCACCCCCCCGCGTCGCTCCTTCCCACGGGATTGAGGACGACCCGGTTGGTGATGAAGGCGATATGGGGATAACGACGGGCTCGGTAAATTCCCACGAACCACCCGCCCCCCCCGTCATGCTCACTCGCTTCCGTCTGAGCTCGGGATGAGTGTGGCTCGCCTCACAGCAAGCCGGCATTCTCCCTTGAGCCCCTGGACTTGGAATAACATTTTGCATTATACATTCTGAATCTATGTACTGATTATCATTGTCCCATATCTGCCAAACATATTGAGTGGTGCAAACATCATCTGCAGCCTGAAACTGAACTTTTAGTCGGATTTTAGGTGTGAATGCACTTGGCTGCATGGGAAAGCTTTTGGATGCTCGATAGATCCATATTTAACCTCCAGTGTGAGGTCATGCTGTTGTGTCACGTGACGGTGTGCCAGAAGTTTAAAGAATCCTTCTGGGATTAACCCAAAAAAGATTTTGTATCCTCGAGAACACAAATATTTCAAAGAATGTGGAGAGGAGCAATGAATGAGTGTTGGTCACAATTTTGGGACAACATGGTCCATTGACCACCTTATATTGCTATCGACCTTTGAAAATGATTAAAAATTGGTCAAGCGCTCATTTTCATGGGATAAGTCACTGGATTCCAAATTTTGTCTTTGCTGAAAATGTTTAGTTGTTTGTAATAAGTGACTTAAATGTTCCTGTTTTATTTTATTTTTTTCAAGCATAAGCAGTGTCCAGAGAGCAGATGCTGGCGAGTATCACTGCCGGCTCAGTGTCAGCAACAAGATCATTGAGTCAAATCCCATCTTTTTAGAGGTAGAGGGTGAGTAGACCTTCACTTTGGCACGTACATATAAGAATACCTCGCAATCGAGGAGTGGTGGTGGCGTAGTGGGCTAAAGCACTAAACTGTTAAACAGAAGGTTGTTGGTTTGATCCCCACAGCCACCACCATTGTGTCCTTGAGTAAGGCACTTAACTCCAGGTTGCTCCGGGGGGGATTGTCCCTGTAATAAGTGCACTGTAAGTTGCTTTGGATAAAAGCATCTGCCAAATGCATAAATGTAAATGCAATCTTAGTCTCCAAGCCTTATTCACAAGGTGATCTAGCTACATTTTGATGTTTTGCCCCATTTTGTTCAATTCCAGGCCTACCCACTTTCACTATACAGCCGAGTGATGTAAACATCACAAGAAACACTCCCTTCACTTTGACCTGTGAGGCGGTCGGTCCTCCAAACCCTGTAACTATCAAGTGGCTTCATAAGGGCAAGAGATTTCTAGAACGCAATGAGTCGTCCAGCACCATCACCGTTGAAGGTATGAACTTGTGGTCTCTTATTATCTTCGTCAATGCTATTTCTTTTTTATTTTTACACTGTAGATCGAGATTCCTTTGTAAGACTGCTCAGAAATGCTTTAGTATGTTGATATCGAGGATTTTTTTAGTGTAGCAGAATATCAAAAGGACTTGGTATTCAGACATTGGCCTTGGAAAAGGTATTGTGAAGTGAAATCAAGCATTCTCAGAAAACAAATCTCGAGAGTCTAAATGTATCTGAATTCATCATGACTAGGGCTGGTGGAATTAAACAGTATCAAGGCTGCTGTATACTGTGTCGATGTGCTTTGTTCAAAAGGATCTAGCTGAATTGCTGAAATGCACATGAATATTGTTTAGAGAATTAGGAATTAGAGTTGCTGACGTGGTTTACTACAAAGTTGTACTTTCTCAAGCTCTGCTGACACAAAATGACCAAAAAAACATAATGAACTGTTCCACTGTTTCATTAATCAGGACTTTGTGATGGAGCGCAACAGTGTACGACCACTATTTCAGCCATCTTGGTTTTGGAAGTATTTTTCCCATTAATCTTTTCCATAGGAATTTTATACAGTCCTTCATAAAAAACAAACAAACAGCTCTGTGCTTTGTTAGCTGTGATTCTCTGATTGGTGGAGTTCCCCTATCAGGATTATGGGTAGTGTAGTTCTTCACCAGAATATTTCAATACAATTTTTTTTAAATTAAGATGAAATGACATGGACTGTTGGCTTCAACAGAAATATATGCCTTCAATTATCAACCTCAGAGCTCATTGTAGGCCTGTTTTTATAGGTTTATCTTTAAAAACCTACCCCAATGGAGACAATGAATGGGATTTTTACTTCTGAAACCAGACTGTTGCATTCTATTGCTGTAACAGCATTAATATAGAAACCACCAAACGTAGATTGCGCTCTGAGTCTTCAAGTGAAGATTTGAGGACATTTTGGGGATCTACAGGACAAAGAAATTAAAAACTATTTTGACAATCATTAAGCATATTATCATGAATTTTCATTTTTCAAGCTAAAGTGTGTCATTTCTGTGCCAACAATCTCAAAAATAAACATTGTTTTCAAACCTCTTCTCCTAATATTAACCTTGTCTGAAGTTAATTGAGTGAAGTTTGACATGCCATTTATGGTTGGTGAGTTCTTTGACTTTTACGGCATCCTGGTGCCAGCCTTACACATCCAAACAATAAGTCAGGTGCATAATCAAAAAATGGACAAAAATCATAAAAAAGGAGAGAACGGCACACTGCTATAGTTGCTCCCATGTAATTTATTTTAAAAAACAAAGTTTTGACCCCTTGGGTCTTTGTCAGGCTGTAAAATGCATCAGGTATTGAAGGCCTATATAAATACTCATACCTGGCAGCAAACAATTATCTAATGAGGACATACAACAAGTCAGTTATCCTATCTAAAAACAATCACCAGTGACCTACAATAAATCTCATACAATACCACCAATTATACCAATCCTCTAAAGCTAGTATCACGGCATCAACAATGCATTACAAAGGCAAATGTAAATGTACAGTTCATTTAAATTATAAATAGATTCATGATATTTAAACAAATGAAGTATAAACCAGTAACATAACCAAACAAGCATGAGAAAGCCAAAAGTTACATGACACTTGAGCAAATTACATAATATTCAAACAAGTACAGCTTCAAAGGGGAAAAAACGAATTACTAAAAAATGTTTTAAATAAAAATCTACATTAAGCCATTTTGAACAGAGAATCCACACGACTCCAGTCCATCAATTAATGTCTTCTGAAGCTAATTGATAATTAAACGCTAACCGGAAGCAAGGATTTAAAGTAAAAAAAAATTAATTATCGATTAGTTTTTACACAAAGTTATCAATTTGCTTCAGAAGACATTAAATGATCGACTGGAGTTGTGTGGATTACTTATATGCTGCCTAAATTTTGGGCCGTCAAGCAGCCAGAAGCCTGATAGCACCCATTTACTTTCATTATAAGGACCTACAGAGCATCAACATTTTTCTAAAAACCTTACTGTTATACACATCTGGGATGGGATCATGGTAAGTGAATAATGAATGATTTTTGGGGTGAACTATCCCTTTAATACCTGAAAAAAATGTACTCTGTCCTCAAAAAACAAAACAACAAACATTGTAACATGTACATATTTAAATACTTAAAATAAAATGATGAGTTCTTTGAGACAAAGTATAAAGAAAATATATTTCTGATTATATTTTTTTTTGTTTTTGTAATGCATCTTGTGCCATGATTAATCACGATTAATCACAGAACATTTGTATCGATTCACAGCCCTAAATTTAACAACAAAAAAGTTACACACTTCAGCTTTAAGCTTGTCCATGCATAATCTTCTTTTTATAAAGCTTCATAAAAACTGTAAAATGTACAATTTCTGTTGCCTAGCCTTCTGAAGAGTTTTGGAAAGTCACATTCCAGACAAGGTCTTGCATTCCCTGCGTCCCCTGACTGAGATCATCAGGCACATATTTTGTTTTCTAAAGATATTGAATGTGGGTGCAAATCAGATATTATACATTTGAAACATAATTGAGCTTGACTGTAAGAGTTACAACTACTCCTCAGCTCAGCTCATGGTGGAATTATTTCAGTTGTTGGCTCCAAGCAGGCCCAGATGGAATCTGATTATTTTCTGTGCTGTTTGAGACCTAATCAGCCATGTAAAAGCTAGTATTTAGAAGTTGATTTTGAGTTATGGAGAAAATATAGCCCTATACAAAGTCACTTTTTACTGTTAGGGTCATGGGATAATGGGATGAAATCTTACCCCAGTTTACTCTGATAATTCTGCAGTCTGATTACACTGATTACAATGGGCACCATGTGATTGATGTGCTTTGAACTGTGGGCACGTTTTGTTTTTGATCATATAATACACTTGATTGAGTCACACTTATCAAAATCATTGCTCATTAGAAGTGTTTACAAAGGCAAGTGTCACTATTACTGTTGCTCATACTTGATTGGTGACTGAACAAAGTTTTAAGGTCAAGGGTGGTGTGCTATAACTTTTATAAGTGATCGAAGTGATATGATTAAGATATGAACTCCCATAGACTTGCTTGTAAGGAGGGAACTGAGACATATCTAGAGATCAGAATTTCAAGTATAGATGCTATTTTTTTTTTTTTTAATACCCTGAACATTCTAGCAACACCTTAGCAATCATCCAGAACATCATAGCAATCACTAAAAACACCTTAGCAACCATCCAGAACATCATAGCAATCACTCAAGCAACCATCCAGAACATCATAGCTATCACTCAAAACACCTTAGCAACCATCCAGAACATCATAGCAATCACTCAAAACACCTTAGCAACCATCCAGAACATCATAGCAATCACTCAAAACACCTTAGCAACCATCCAGAACATCATAGCTATCACTCAAAACACCTTAGCAACCATCCAGAACATCATAGCAATCACTCAAGCAACCATCCAGAACATCATAGCTATCACTCAAAACACCTTAGCAACCATCCAGAACATCATAGCAATCACTCAAGCAACCATCCAGAACATCATAGCTATCACTCAAAACACCTTAGCAACCATCCAGAACATCATAGCAATCACTCAAAACACCTTAGCAACCATCCAAAACATCATAGCAATCACACAAAACACCTTAGCAACCATCCAGAACATCATAGCAATCACACAAAACACCTTAGCAACCATCCAGAACATCATAGCAATCACTCAAAACACCTTAGCAACCATCCAGAACATCATAGCAATCACTCAAAACACCTTAGCAACCATCCAGAACATCATAGCAGTCACTCAAAACACCTTAGCAACCATCCAGAACATCATAGCAATCACTCAAAACACCTTAGCAACCATCCAGAACATCATAGCAATCACTCAAAACACCTTAGCAGCTGCACAGTGATGCCTTGGCAACCATTTCCAGCACACTAGCATTGTAGCGTGACCTTTGCACCACTTTCATTTTATTCTGAATATGTCAAAATCTAATATGTTCGCTATGGCTAAAATTCCAAGATTTCAGGTTAATCTCCTTGGCATGGTAATCTGTTATTGAGAAAGCAGGTATTTTTATGGTTAACGTTCATTCACCTGGTGTTATAGAGATAGAGGGAGGGCTGATATTACCGGTACACACACAAGCCTCTTTCAGAGGGCCAGTCTTCCCTACATAGAGGTTTGAATAGAGAGAGCAGACCAATCTGTAGTTAGTTGGAAATCACCTTCTTCAAAATAAAGGCTCCTTAAAGACTTTGTATGATTTATCAAAGAACCCTCTTCTTATCGAAGACAATTTTGGCTGTACGTGGTTCCTGAGTTAATTAGATACTGTATGTACTTTTAGAAAGTAAAAAAGTTATTGAAATTTCATTATAGGATCTTCAGATCAGGGGTTATACTTAGCAACAGTGCAAAAGTGAAGCCTCCTGGGTTCTTTAAGTCACTAACACATAGATTGTTTTCTAAAGAACCAAAATACTGAAAGGGATAGTTTGCCAAAAATGACAATTCTCTCACCATTTACTCACCATCATGTCATCCCATGTGTTTATGACTCTTTCTTCAGCAGAACACATTTGAAGAAAAATAGAAAAATATCTTAGCTCAGTAGGTCCTAAAAATGCGAGTGGATGGTGATCAGACCTTTGAAGCGGTAATAATCACAGACAGTCAGCATAAATGTCATCCATACCACTCCAGCGGTTAAATTAATGTCTTATAAAATGAAAAGATCGCTTTTGATTCGAAAAGTATCAATAGTTAAGTACTTTTTAACTATAATCCAATGCTAACGGTCGGCAGTAATTCACGAGATTGCAGAGTTCACGTGGTCTCTCGTGTGACGTATTCACGTTTGCATGTTATGGAGGTAATCTCTTGTTTTTCTCTCGGTTGAGACATTTAGAATAAGCACACAAACACACAATTGTGATAAACAAACTGATACAAATACAGATCTAAACTAAGACCAACAAGGCTTCTGTACAGCGTTCCTCCTCAGTTGTAAACTGCACTGCTCTTCCATGTGTGTCGCACGTGCGTCAGTTCTTGTGTGAACATGCCAACATGATTACATAACATGCACATACTGCTGCTCACTGGAAGCAATGCCACTTTAGAAGACATTAATGTAACCGCCGGAGTCATATGGATGACGTTTATGCTGACGGGCTGTGATTTTTGGAGCTTCAAAAGTCTGATCACCATCCAGTTACATTGTAAGGACCTACTGAGCTGAAATATTTTCTATTTTTCTTCAAATGTGTTCTGGTGAAGATAGAAAGTCAAACACACCTCGGATATCATGATATTGGTGGCTGTGGCTCAGGTGGTAGAGCGGGTCGGCCACTAATCGCAGAGTTGGTGGTTCAAATCCTGGCCCACATGACTCTACATGCCGAAATGTCCTTAGGTAAGACACTAAACCCCAAGTTGCTCCCAATGGCAGGCTAGCACCTTGCATGGCAGCTCTGCCGCCGTTGGTGTATGAATTTGTGTGTGTGAATGGGTGAATGAGTCACAGTGTAAAGCGCTTTGAATACCAATAAGGTTAAAAAGGCGCTATATAAGTTCAGACCATTTACCATGAGAGTGAGAAAATGATGAGAGAATTTTCATTTTGTGTACGTCAGAACGAGGGAGGAATGTGACAGGGTGGAGGACGGGGCCGGGTCGTGATTCTACACACCCGGTCCCTTATCGGGCTAATTGAGCCTCGGAGAGGGATAAAGGCCGATTGCGGACGGTGGTGCGGGAGAGAGAAATCGTTTACGGATATGTCCGTCATGTGTGTGTTTGTGTCTTTTGTTAAGTTTCTCATTAAACTATTAATTATATTGTCAAGCCGGTTCTCGCCGCCTCCTTGCCCGTTGAAATCCCTTTACAAATAAATTTTAAAATTGACAGTTTCACCTTTGCTAATTTACTCAAAGTCAGGGTTTTTTAATGCCATGGACCCCTGAATATGATGATCCCCTGGTGAGGGACCCCCCTCCAAAAATACAAAGGGCGTGATATATTTTCATATGTAAAGACACATTTATACAGTGCGAGAAAAATTGTGTGATATTATAATCACATAATAAATTGTGTCATTTAGCTGATGCTTTTATCCAAAGTGACTTATAATAAATAAATATGTTCACTTCTTGGCATTCTCATTAAAAATGCTAATATGTTTTCGTTCAATATATGTTGTAAATATTGTTGTTTATTGTTATAATGGTGCCTATGTAATGCATATAAATAAAAATAATCGAATATCAAAAGAGAACAGCAAATTACCCACCACTGTTTTCCCAATTTGATTCCGTTCCGATTCACAAGCTCTTGATCGATTCTGATACGATATAATTCGATTGTGGTTCATTTTGTGTATATTTCAGTTATAATGTCCATTATGCTTTAGGCAAAGTAAAAGATCGATCTTGGGAGTTTAAGGATCGATATCGTGATCGTTCAAATGAAGATCATGATTATTTGGAAAAATCGAGATTTTTACCCAGCTCTGCATCTAAACCAAGATCTTCGATTACACATCAGAATGGCTTTTTATCTCTATTTTAATCCATTTCAGAGCTTTAGAAAATTGCCTCTAAATCATACAGTGATTCAGACAGTTTGATCAAAAGCATCAATTCAGTTTGATGATCTCATCAGTCTGAGATATCTAATCAGATATCAGTCGGTGAGCGCTTGTCCTCCGAGAAAGAAATAGATCAAAAGATTCTCTCATGCATCAACAATGGATTACAATGAGAATGATAATAAATCATGCTCTGACCCACTTCTCTTTTAAGGTGCTGTTTCTAGTGGAATTGTTTTGAACCAGTGTGAACACGGAAAGCTTCTCTTTTTTCCTGTTTACCTCAGCGCTCGCTCTCTGGTCTTGCACAATAGATAACATCACGTAATGCACACACACAATCCCTCTCTGTGTGTCTTTGTCTCTGTGTGCTGGGATGTGTGTTTCCATTCAGAGGGAACTTCATTGAGCTGGCGATGACAGTTTCATTGTGAGGACTAACCATAAATCACATCCAAGATTTCAAAATGTGCTCTTAAATGCTAACGATGGAAACAGCATTATGAAACGTCAGCCACGGTGAAAGTGCTTAATCATTCAGAGCATGTTATAGATCAAATTTGAACATATCCTGAAGAAAATGTGAGTTCTGCAAAACTCACCACCACAAGGCTTGTGTGGTTGCCAGGGCACTGCTATATGTTTGCTAAAGCTGGCATCACATTAGTCAACTCCAGTAGGAGAACTCAACAAAAAAACACTTGGTGACAGAATCACTATTACAATCGGTGTTTCTGATAAGGTCGTGATCGCTGATGAAAACATTATTAGCATGATGTCTTGTCAGTTCTTCAGTTAAAGCTCATTGGTAACTTGGCAACTCCATCCTGGTAATATAATGATGAAAGTTTGCAGCTCTTCACTGGTAATGGTGAACCTGCAGCAAACCTCTGGAAACAATGGACAATTTGCTGCAAGTTTGCCACAAAGCTCATTTGCATGTGAAAATTAACAGTGTCAAACAGGGCTGGAATGTGAAGAGAAATCAGCCTGGGATTTTACATGGCAACTGGCCCAACTGTTGGGGGGGGGTTTGGGGAGGTGACCCTAAAGGTGTTGAGCAGGGGGGAGGTGTGTTCGTTGCCCTTTTCTACATATGGCGGCGCCGTTTTGCAGCTCATTTGAGCTTATCACGGCACATGTCGGCACATTACATGGTAGTTCCGCTCAGTTCTTCCGATGGACAGTCCGCCCCTGATCGGCCCAAATGTGCGTCGGCCCACCGGGAAAATGCCCGGTATGCCAGATTACCAGTCCAGCCCTGGTGGCAAATGTGCGGCAAGTTTGTTTCTACTTACATGGTACTCCTGTTGTTATTTTGGCGAGCTCTTCATGACAGGGAATCAGAGAGAGAGAGAGTTGCATTGCGTTGGTATGGCTCCACCATTTTGTAATGGCAAGTGTGTCAAACCTCCAACTAAAGAGAGCGAGATCTCAGCAAAATAGTCTGTGTTTGTGAGACACCCAAAATCTAGTTGTTTTGAGTCTGCTGGAGTAATTGTTGTTCTGTGTTCTTTAGTTGTTCTTTGTTCACATTGCTATGTGGGTGTTAGGGTGTTTTGAGTGATTAACACATTGCTATATAGTTGCTAGGGTGCTCAAAGTGATTAGTGCAATGCTATGTGGTTGCTAATGCTGCGTTCCATTCAAAGTCAGATGTGGGATATTCCGACTTGATATCTCCGATCTCCAACCATAAAGGTATTCCATTGCCTGATGCTTGGATGATGACCCATAAATGACCAAAACTGCAACACTTCCGTTAGCTTAGCAAGTGTTCTGTTGTCACCAGAGATGTCTCATAGCAACCAAATTGATAAACAATGCTGCAATGACAGCATTTGTTGCACTCACATCACGTGAAATCTGAGTTTAACATTTCTGCACGAGTTTCCAAGTTGGAAGACTTCAAGTGGTGTTGCACTTTAAGTACTGTGGTGGTACTATAGTACAGTTATTTATCAGATACCATGGAACTTTTTTATACTATATTCATATACCATGGTACTTCAAGGTACTTCTAAGGATGCCATGGAATTACTATGGGATGTGTCCAAAAATATGGTAATACTATAGTACTTTTTGTTACTTGTTTGTTAGTGTTGTATTAGGCCCTGTCCTAAGTGATCACAGATTCTGTTGGATCAGTATGCATCAGAGCTAGAATGGCTCTCGTCAAACCCAGTAATTATAGACCATCAGAAATGTGGCGTACTACCTGGCACCCATACAGCCTTACAATCTGTGCAGCCAAATGTCAGTACTTGCTTAGAAAATGGCCTCTCGGTTTGGTTTATGAAATAGCCTCATGACCACAAATGAAGTGTTTTTTAGGTAGACTTCAATTGCGTATTTTGTTCTGTGGGTCATTTTTAGATTTACATACTAAATTTAACATCACTCTGAAAATCTTCCTCTTTCGAATCGAAGCTTTTAATAACAGCCTGAAATAGCCTCCATCAAAGCCAATATCTCAGACGGGAACTCTTTCAGAAATCCTTTGCTAACTTGCCAGCCGGCTAGCATCAAGTTCTAATTAGCTTTAAGGAGTGGTTTACATTATTTTAAATATAGGTTGAAAAATATTGAACAGTTGACCCTCATCTAACATTCTTTTAGTAGTGCTTGCCAAGTCATCCCTACATTTGCTAATACTCAGTTTTAAACAAATAGCTAACAGATCATTAATAATAAACTTGCAGTTTGCTGATGAAAAGTGTGCTATTTATTTCCCTTTCAAAAAAATCTAGTGTTGCCACAAACTTGCTGCAAACTTATTGCAAGTTCGCCACTCGAACATTTTGACATGCAAATGAACTTTGCGGCAAACTCTTCATTCTTGCCAAAGGTTTGGTGAAGAGCTACAAACTTCTGGCAAACATTTGCGATGAATAAAAAGCTCATTTGTATTTGAAAACCAGTATTGCAAGCAACATGCAAGCAATGTCTTTATGCTAAACATCTCTTACAAAAAAATTAGAGTTGCCGCAAACTTGCCGCAAATATGCCACTCATTATTTTCACATGCAAACAAGCTTCTTATTCACCGCAAATGTTTGTTAGACGTTTGCAGCTCTTCACTGGTTGTGGTGAACCTGCAGCAAACCTTTACAACAATGAAGAGTTTGCCGCAAAGCTCATTTGTATGTGAAAATTAATAATTGGCGAATTTTCTGCAAGTTTGCAGCAGGTTTGAGGCAATTCTAGAATTTTTGAAAGGGATGCTAGCAATCCTTAATAACATGTTAGCAGCGCCTAGCATTATGGTAAAACATGCTAGCAATGCTTAATAACATGTTAGCAGCGCCTAGCATTATGGCAAAACATGCTAGCAATGCTTAATAACATGTTAGCAGCGCCTAGCATTATGGTAAAACATGCTAGCAATGCTTAATAACATGTTAGCAGCGCCTAGCATTATGGCAAAACATGCTAGCAATGCTTAATAACATGTTAGCAGCGCCTAGCATTATGGCAAAACATGCTAGCAATGCTTAATAACATGTTAGCAGCGCCTAGCATTATGGCTAAACATGCTAGCAATGCTTAATAACATGTTAGCAGCGCCTAGCATTATGGCAAAACATGCTAGCAATGCTTAATAACATGTTAGCAGCGCCTAGCATTATGGTAAAACATGCTAGCAATGCTTAATAACATGTTAGCAGCGCCTAGCATTATGGCAAAACATGCTAGCAATGCTTAATAACATGTTAGCAGCGCCTAGCATTATGGAAAAACATGCTAGCAATGCTTAATAACATGTTAGCAGCGCCTAGCATTATGGCTAAACATGCTAGCAATGCTTAATAACATGTTAGCAGCGCCTAGCATTATGGTAAAACATGCTAGCAATGCTTAATAACATGTTAGCAGCGCCTAGCATTATGGCAAAACATGCTAGCAATGCTTAATAACATGTTAGCAGTGCCTAGCATTATGGCTAAACATGCTAGCAATGCTTAATAACATGTTAGCAGCGCCTAGCATTATGGCTAAACATGCTAGCAATGCTTAATAACATGTTAACAGCGCCTAGCATTATGGTAAAACATGCTAGCAAAACTTAATAACATTTTAGCAGCGCCTAGCATTATGGCCAAATATGCTAGCTATGCTTAATAACATGTTAGCAGCGCCTAGCATTATGGTAAACCATGCTAGCAATGCTTAATAACAAGTTAGCAGTGCCTAGCATTATGGCAAAACATGCTACCAATGCTTAATAACATGTTAGCAGCGCCTAGCATTATGGTAAAACATGCTAGCAATGCTTAGGCTATATCTGATGTTTTAGCTAGCTGGTTGTTTCTCTAACTGTAGCCTAATGTTTCTAAACTTCTAACTATTAAAACTATTTTAAACTTTCAGAAAAGGTGTCAAGCCAACATCAGTGTTTGTGTCTACAAACATTATGATCTAGTTGAAATTAAAGAGCAACATGCAGGTTGAATTTATAACTGAATTAATACTTTATATTGTCTGCAGAGGTCTTTTAAAAACACATATGTAGAAATTACTAATGAAATCTCATTTGATGTAGAGATTTTGATGAAAATTTGCTAGGCTCTGGAATACGCCTTTCCCGCTATAGCAACGCGTCATATGACGTAGGGCGAGGCAAATAAAAGAGCTCGCGGTCAGCTCTCTCGTTGTTGGGTGTTGATGTAGTTAGAGCAGTAGTGAGAGACAGAAAGTTTTAGATCGAGATTTAGAGAAGCCATAATGGTAAATTATTGTGTTTGTGCTGGTTGCACGAATTCCAGCCTGTCAGGACATCGTGTCCATCATTTTCCTTCTAGGAAAAACAAGGCTTTTCGGTCTTGGGTGCGTTTTGTACAGGTGAAGAGAGCAGACTTCACTGGCGCGTCTGTTACCACACACTCGGTCGTTTGTGGAGCACATTTCACTCCGGAGAATTATCGACCTGGAGATTTGTTGGAGTCTCGGATGGGATTTCGGTGTAAGGACCACGTGAGGCTGATTACTGATGCTGTTCCCTCGGTGCACTCGATGGAATCAAGTCCACCGTCAAAGTTTACACCGGATTTTGGCGCGGGCGGGATTGGAGGACCAAGTGCTAACGTTAGCAGACATTCTGTGCAACGAAAACGAGCACTTAGCAGAGTAAGTCTTACTTTTAATTATTTTAACTCATAATTTGTGTAATTTCGTAATAATAATAGTATAATATTTTTATATAATATATTTTTTATAATATAAAATATTTAATATTTATTTAGTATAATACAGAGAGAGGGAGAGAGACTGAGCTTTAGGACAGGTTGTCGTAACGTAATTGTCTGCCTTCTGAAATGAATTTAGTAGTTTGCACAATGCTATAGCTATTGGCAGGAAGCTAGCCCAACTCTCCCGTTTCTCCCGCATTTCAATTCAAACTGTTCTCCCGCCGCCCTCCCGTCTGATTTTGTATCCCCCTGATCTCCCCCTGGCTTCTATCTCGCCTAGGAGGCTCATAATTATAGGCCTGTGGGCCATCATAGGCATGTTCGTCCTCACCGGAGAACTCGGTTTCTTCATTCGGATCCATTGTAACCTGAGCTTGAACTTGACCAGACTCCCTCGGCCATCGTCACTTCCGGTTAGTGCTTTATAGACGCGGAAGTTATTTTATCACAATTTCTCAAAATATCGTTAATGGCTAAATATATATCACTCCAGTTCAGAAAATCTAGTTGTTTTATCATCAACATACACTATGCTATATAGGGGTGTCCAACCTGCATGTTGCTCTTTAACATCTTTTTCCATGGCTCCATCACTGTGGCATTTGAAAACAGAGGCACTATCTCTTCCACTGACAGTCAGAAATAGACACGTGATTTTGAGCGATAAACAGCCAAACAAGAATCTTCCTGTCAGTTCCATTGGGGCAAGCAATGTGTCCTTTGTGACAGTGTTTTTAGCATTGGCAATGAAAGTGCAGAGATGCTCGGGCACAAAAGGGATATTATGTTTGGGTTAGTGTCCGTGTAGGACTAAAGTGGTGGAGTGGTACTTAAAGACTCTAACTGTGTGACACTCACAGTGAAAGTTACGCACCCTTACAAAACTCTAGAGTTGCTGCAAACTTGCCGTAAATTCGTTGCTCATTATTTTCACATGCAAATGAATGTAACCTTGAAAGAAGAAAAAGAAGGGAGGAGTCAAAAACTTTTTTTTAGTAGTAATCAACATGCGATTGAGCTTAACTTTAAACACGTTGCGCTAAACATGTCTATGAATTGGTCATTTTTTAGTGTATATTGCATTTTTGCATAACGCGGCGGCTCATTTTAGCTTATTGCGGCCCATTCGACCCATTTCACGGCCGACCCACCAGCCCGCTCAGTTCGCCCAATGGCCAGTCCGCCCCGATTGGCCCCAAAGTGCGTCGGCCCCCCTTGGAAAATGCCTGGTATGCCAGATTACCAGTCCAGCCCTGCAAAAAGATGACTCTAAGAAAATATATTCACATAGACAGATTGTCTCTTCTCTGCAGGTGTTGTTAAACCAACCCTCTACAGCTGTGAAGCTCACAATGAGAAAGGCCTTACAGTATCCAGAGAGGCTCACATCAATATCAAAGGTAAAGCAATGTCAACATGCGATACAGTGGCACCAAAATGAACTAATCCCACAACCAAGACCTACTAAAGGGGTGTTGAATCTGTGAGTGAATATTTTTCTCATGCTTGTGAAAACCACCACATATATTGTCACATCCTTTATATATTAATGTTGTTTCAGAGCTTCCTGACAAAGTGTCTGAAGTCAATGTAGTCAAACGTGAGGCCAACAAACTCGTCTTGAGCTGGACACCAGGACACGATGGCTTCTCTCCTCTGAGCTCCTGTTTAATCACGGTAAATCAACGACACGAGAATGTAAATAGTTTTAGTATTCTTTAAAATATTAAAAGTTTTACACTAAAATAAATAAACAGTACTTTTAAAAAATGGGCTCTATTTATGTGACCACACGAGGTGCAGCGCAACATGCACCAACCGTGCACAACGTCTTATCTAATTGTGATTTATGCCAGCATAAAGCGCAAGTAGGCGTGGATAGGAGTATTTGTGCTATCTGTGGGTGTATGTGCGCAAACTGTGGGTGTGTTGTATGTTAATGAAGTGGTGAAAAGTGCTTTTTGCTAATTTCCTGAGAAAAGGTCTTTGCGCTAAGATGTTTCTGAAGCACGTCTGTTTTCTGCATTAAGGGGTTATATTTTTTATTGTGTTTCAGTAAATAAATTACATTTGTATTGCTAAATAGACTAGTAGAAGTGAAGGGCTTGCAAAAATCCACAGCCTAACCGGAAAGGCAGATTTAAAGCTACCAACAGAAATCCTGTTCCACTTCCAACTTCATATAAATAAATGTGTTTTCTTTATTTATGTTGCTGGTGCTTGACAGGGAATGGACTATATAATAGGACGCAGATGGTGTAATGACCGGAGAAGAACATGTAATTAAATTGCACTTGATCCAGCCCATTAGTGCCTGGACTTGGCGCTTGCTTGCATGGATATACCAAAACTTCATGACCATCCCCATTGACTTTGCACGTATGACTTATCGCATAGTACTCTTAAAATAGGGCCCAATATGCTTCAAATAATGGACATCGCATGAGATGAACTAAAAAGCTATTTCATTCTACATAAGTTTGGTCAAATGACATAGTGTACCTTAATATGTAAAGTGTGTAATTTCTTTGCCACTAGTGCCACTAAATGGAATTGCAAAAGTAATGAGTTTCTAAAACTCGCCCCTGTCTGCCATTGGTAAAAAAATAAAAGGTCCCACCCAAAACTCATGCAACTGGGTGAGTCAAACTACTGTGCCGGGGCTGGTCATGATGCTTAAAAAACATAGAAAGCACCACAGAGTTGAAGTGTTTCCAATTTCCAGGGAAGTCGACCTACAGATGGCTTGCTTATAGTTGACTCTGCAGAAGCTGGGATACAAGAAAGTCTTTTAACATTTGAAAATTACTTAATCTTTTACTGCAACCTAAAGACCCGAAAGCATCAAAACCTGTGGGAGAAGTTGTGTAGATATAAAAAATGTGCAAGTTATTTGATGCTTTGAATGAGAAATAATCAAAGTCCTCTGTCTCTTGAAGGTACGAGAGCTTGGTCGGGAGTCGGCCCACCCGACTATCGTTCGCAAGACACTGATTCCTCCGTACCAGTACGAGATCAGCAACCTCAGGGCCATGACCTGGTACAATATGTGTGTGTCCTGCACCAATGAGATCGGCTCGTCTCCGCCCAGTGCCTGGGTCCAGAGCAACACCACAGAGGGGGGTGAGTGACAACACAGTTATCTTTCGGGACAAATTATTCAAAGTTCATGGCTGTAATTAATGTCAGGATATAGTTTTCTATGCAGTTTCTTTGGTTGTATTCTTCATATTTTAACAAATGTAGTTAGTCATATGGATGCATTTCGTGCATTTATCGATGCATACTGAAAATCTGCACACAGTATAATGTATATTGATGAAGTAGTGTAACTAGAGTACCTTTCATACATTTTTCAGTCCCATCAGAGGCCCCCCAAAACCTGACAGTTCACGTCAACAATTCCATGTTGATGATCCGCTGGGAAGCTCCGCCCCCTGACAAGCTAAATGGAATCTTGCAAGGGTATGATGTCACTGTCAAACATGGGACACATACCAACAAGGTTAGTAGACGAGATTGCAGATTTTATTTGGTGTTTTAATTAATTTTTATAAACTCTACTGGGGATCAATGAGAAATAAAATAAAGATTTTTCTCTCATGAGTCCCAACATTACAGACATTTGCACTGCCTCTGTTTTTATTAAGAAACAAGCTAAATAATTTTAGTGGGAAGTCCCAATTCAGTGTAATAGAGACAGTAACATGGACATTTACTTTTTTCTACATTAAAACAACAGATTTTAGTTTAAAATAAATACAAATTTACAGGACAACATCCCTTAAATAAACTTTATATTTGTTCCTATACTTTTGAAATGTATTCCACTACAGATTACAAATTACATGCTGTAAAATGTAATTTGTAACGTATTCTGTTAGATTACTCGAGGTCAGTATTTTTACACTTGTTTTGACTATTAAAACTCAAAATACACATGTTAAAAATACATTCTCTTAAATATCTTATGCAGTGTTGTTTCTAAAACAACATAAATCAATTTGATCATGTTTTAAGGATTTTTTGATATTTTTACAGGAAAACAATAACAAAAATTATGATCAAGAATATGATTTTTGCCCTAATATCAAAGGTCTTAATAGAAAAAAAGAAATTATGATCCAACGTGAATTTTCTTCATATAAACATATGATGGTGTCTGGTAACATGTGCATGTAAAATGGCTAGAAATAGCATTTTAGCTTAGCATAAAGCTAACAATTTACACAAGGTTTATTTCTATTTCTTCTGCTCCAAACTTACTTCAAACGTTCTTCTCTGTCTGCTCGTATGAATGTAACACATCATAAGAAAGTGTTTCACCGCTGTTCAAACATCATTTATATGTAGAAATGTTTTCCATCTGAAAGGACTAAATATTAAATGAAACAAATGACAATAAAATGCAAAGTAATCTCTTCAGTAATCAAAATACTTTTTGAATGTAACTGTATTCTAATTACCAATGATTTAAATTGTAACTGTAGTGGAATACAGTTACTTATATTTTGTATTTTAAATACGTAATCCCGTTACATGTATTCCCTTACTCCCCAACACTGACTGTATGTTACCATTTATGTTTAATACAAAAATTTGCATTCGCTGGTAGTGAAAGTGGCCAGTAGTGAGGAAATTTGCTGAAGCCATTTACTGCAAATGAAACTTCTTCACTCTGTTTCCTCTAAAGAGCTTGTAAAAACAGATGAGCTGATTGATTTTTACAGTTTCCTTTAGCATGGCAGCCTGAAGAAGTTTGAGTTTAGCGTTATTGAACACCCCTTTAGCAAACTACATATTTATTATGTTTATGAAGCCTTTGTATTGCTGATCAGCTTGAAATGAAGCAATGTTTAATGAGCTCAGCAAAATGTGCCTGTGTTAAAGGAATAGTTCACCCAAAAATACTTGAAACACCCTCATATCATCCCAGATGTGTTTTAGAAGAATATCTCAGTTCTGTAGGTCCATACAATGCAAGTGAATGGTGATCAGACCTTTGAACCTTCAAAATGCACATAAAGGCAGAATAAAAGTAATCCATACAACTCCTAATTATGAAAAAAAAAAGCAGTGATTTTCTTTTAAATTATTATAATATTTTCTTTTAAAATATTTGTCAAATCAAAGTTAGGTGGTGGAACCAATATGTAGGTAGCCTACATTTACATTACAACCCTTGACATTTATTTAAAGGCAATAAAAACGTTTTTGTATGAAGAAAATGCTGTAGATATTTTTCAAAAATGTATTAAACCAAAACGAAATTGATACACGTTGCTACCTGCAATTAAACATCTTCTGTCAGTGAACATGCTTTGTTGCCTGTGTAATTTGATACGTTGGTAAAGAACATCTGGCATTCAATGCGTTATTTAGGTTCATTTATCATGGGTCGCAAACTATTCTTTAGGCAACTATTCTTTATTTAAGGCTATTCTATTCATTAGGCTATTATTGTATGGATACTGGAAGTTCCATTCATAATTATAAAGTTTTACACCGGTGTTGTCAATTCAATTGGTCATTTTTATTTGTATAGCGCTTTTCACAACACACATAGTTTCAAAGCAGCTTTACAGAAAATCATGTTTTAACATTTTACATTTTATGCATTTGGCAGATGCTTTTATCCAAAGCGACTTACAGTGCACTTATTACAGGGACAATCCCCCCGGAGCAACCTGGAGTTAAGTGCCTTGCTCAAGGACACAATGGTGGTGGCTGTGGGGCTCAAACCAGCGTCCTTCTGATTACCAGTTATGTGCTTAGACCACTACACCACCACCAGACAATGAAACCGTAATATCTATAAAGCCTTAGAGTCATCAGTGTGTAATATGATTACACATGATTGTGAATTGTGTTTAAAAATAAGTAATTAAATAATAATTGTATTTATAACCCTAGTGAGCAAGCCAAAGGCGACTGTGGTAAGGAACACAACTCCATAAGATGTTGGTTAATGAAGAAAAATTACCTTGGGAGAAACCAGGCTCACTGTGGGGGCCAGTTCTCTGTCTGGCTAAACAGCATGAATATAATGCCAATATTAGTTATTTTATTTGCAGTGCAAGTCATGAGAGCACAGGGAATACCTCTTTTAAGAGCTTAGTTGGTATTGGATCTAATATACATGTTGTGGCTTTTGATTTTTTTTCAGTTTTGTTAGCTCTTTATGACTTATGACAGTGAAAGATTGAAAGACACTGTTTTTACGGCCCTCTTCAGCCACTCTCGGGCCCGTTCGGCATAACGCAGCAGCGCGTTTCAGCTTATTGCTGCCCGTTCGGCCCCGTTTCGTGGCCAGCCTACTGGAAAAAGTCCCGGTTCTCCCTATGGCCAGTCCGCCCCTGCCTGGGACAGTTACACAGTTTAGTGGTCATTAAGCAAAACTATTTTACCACAGAATGCTGCAATTGACCAATCAGAATCAAGTATACTTGAGAGAGATATATTAATATATGTATCTGTGGGTTTCAGATTCACAGCATGACTACAGATGCCGCAGTGACTCTGCAGGTGTTTAACACCTCTTACAGTGTGGAGGTCGTGGCTTGCACTCAGACTGGCTGTGGGATTAAAAAATCACGATACTGGCTCTTCATACCAGACAGTGGTGAGTACACGCCCCTTCCCTTGAGCGTTCCAGAATAAGACATATCGAAACATTTTGCATCAGTGTTTTAGCCATTGGCACATCAAAAGAATGATAATGGACAACTCTCTCTAAGCATTTTATTTTATTTTTTATTATTATTATTTTATTTAGTTTTGTTTATAAATAAATGAAATAAAAAAAATTATTAATGTTATTTAATTTAATTTTGTTTAATTGTTCATTTAGATTTAATTTTTTATTATGATTATTTTATTTATTTTTGTTTAATTTTTTATTATAATTTTTTATAATGTTTTTGTTATATTTGATTTATTTAGTAAATTATTTTGTTTTTATTAATTTAATTTTGTTTAGTTGTTAATTTAGATTACATTTTTTATTATTGTTTTATTTAGTTTTGTTCTTTTTGATGAAGTAAAATTATGTTTTTGTTTTACGCTTGTTTTAATTGTATTTATGTTATTTTGTTACTTTATATTGCTATGTTTTATAATGTTTTTGTTTTAATAAATATTTAAGCTTAATTTTTTTTGGTTATTTTATTTATTTTGGTTTTTATTTTATTTTGTTTCTTAGCTTAATATTTTCATTTTATTTGATCACATTTTCCTTTCTTTTTACGCTGTCCAGACAACAGAAATACAGCCTTCCTCAGTTTTTTTGTGATATCAATGTTTTGGAGGGTTATGAACAGAGGACACATCATCACTTATTTGATAAATGAAGTAACAGACAGAAAACTCAAGCCGTAGAATAAGAAAGCCATTAGTGGGATAAAAAGGGAGACTAGACCATAGTGGATAGTATTAATACCGCTGTAATACTAGAAGTACTGTATTTATCAACACAGTCTACGTTTAATCTATGCTAAACTTTTATCGCTGTATTTTATCCGTGTAACACAAAATGAGATTTTAGGCAGATCTCTTAATCACTTGATCAATGCAAGTGAAAGGTGACTGAGGCTATCATTCTTCCTAACATCATCCTGTCCTCCACAGAAGATAGAAAGTCAAATGGGAATGAAACTGCATGAGGGTTCATTCTTGGGTGTACTATCCCTTTAGGATTCATGTAGCACATGCATGTGTGTGTTCTGGTTGCAGAATCTCCAGAGCCTCCATCCACTACTCCAGTTCCCAATCACCAAGACTCTGCGTACATCATGCTTGGAGTGGTTTGCGGTTTCTGTCTTTTGATGATTGTGATGTTTGTGGCCATGTGGTTGCGCAATCACTCTTATTTGCAGTACGTTCTTTGTCATCTTTTCTTACGATCACCACAAATTCAGTGGGGACACCAGAATCCGAAACACAACATGAGCTGTCTTTTTAGCAGTGTCTGGATTAAATCTGTAACATAAAACAGCATTAACAAACCCATTTTATTTCTGTAGTGTGACGTATTATCAGGATGAGGGAAGGGGTTGAAAAATAAGAATGCTAGGAGACGTCCTCTTAAAAATGAATTTGATTCAGAGACACAGCATTTTATTATAATTTGGTAAAAAATTACAAACATTTATGTCTTTGGAATAACGTGAAATTATTAATCGTACACAATAAGACCAGGAACGTGTAATAAAAGAATGCTCTGGGTTCAATACAAGTTAAAGGTTTAGTTCACCCAAAAATACAAATTATCCCATAATTTACTCACCCTCAAGCCATCCTAGATGTATATGACTTTCTTCTTTCATCCAAACACAATCGGAGTTATATAAAAAAATATCCTGGCTCTTCCAAGCTTTATAATGCGAGTGAATGGTACCTTAGATTTTGAAGCCCAAAAAAGCACATCCATCCATCAAAAAAGTAATCCATGACAGTTCATCACTTCTCACCAGAGCTTACGCTACGACTCTCTTGTGAACGTGGGACGGCCGATACCAGAATCCAGTGATTACATTCACATTCACATTTATGCATTTGGCAGATGCTTTTATCCAAAGCAACTTACAATGCACTTATTACAGGGACAATCCCCCTGGAGCAATCTGGAGTTAAGTGCCTTGCTCAAGGACACAATTGTGGTGGCTGTGGGGTTTGAACCAGCGTCCTTCTGATTACCAGATTATCAGTTATGTGCTTAGACCACTACACCACCACCACACCTGATTATAGTTTATAAAGTTATAAATAGAAGGGCTTTATTAACCCCCTGGAGCCATATGGATTACTTTTTTGATGGATGGATGCACTTTTTGGGCTTCAAAATCTAAGGTACCATTCACTCCCATTATAAAGCTTGGAAGAGCCAGGATATTTTTTTTATATAACTCCGATTGTGTTTGTCTGAAAGAAGAAACTCATATACACCTAGGGTGGCTTGAGTGTGAGTAAATTATGGGATAATTTTCATTATTGGGTGAACTAACCCTTAAAGCTCAATCGACAGCTTTTGCAGCATAACGTTGATAAAATTGTATTAAAAAATAAAGCAAAAAATGGCAGTTACTGTGAGGCACTTACAATGGAAGTGAATGGGGCCAGTCAATAAATGCTAAAATATACACAGTTTCAAAAGTATAACCACAAGACGTAAACAATATACATGTTAATATGATTTTCGTGTGATAAATTAGCTTATTAACCTTATCTGTGTAAAGTTACAGTAAATCCAATATTACAACTTTGTTGTCATGACAACGTAATGCTGATAAAACCTGTAATCTGGTAACCTCACTATAACCCCAATAAATCCCCAATATTATTACATTAAAGTCATGTTTACACGTATAATATTTACACCTTGTGGCTATACTTTTGAAAAAGTGAGTATTTGTATGTTTATGCACTGGCCCCATTCACTTCCATTGTAAGTGCCTTACTGTAACCATAGTTACGTAAAGGAGGAATTAACATTCTGCCAGGCATGCTGTCAATTGAGATTAACTTGAACCTGAAGCATTCCTTTTAGAAGGTAAATAGGGTCCATTTTGATTCCATATTCACTTTAACTTAAGGTTGCTTCATTGGGTTTGGCTTTATAATTATATACAATAAATATACTGTCACTTTCGAACAAGAAAGCATTTGATAATGACAACACGCAAAGAGTGGCCTGTGTGCTAGTGTTACTGACAAGGCTGTGCCACTGTATTTCTCATAGTTATAACCTATTATAAACCTAAGTTGCAGCAAATTTCCTTTAGAATCTTTGTCATTCATGTTTCTTACATTTAATGAGTCAGTTGCTCATCTAAATGATTCATTTTGTTGTTATAACTGGGTATATATTGTGCTGCCTATGTGTAACTATACATAACTGGCGCCCTCTACAGGTTTTTATTTGGAACTGATGACAAACTTACATCAATCATTGAGTACAAGTCTCAGAGGTCCTATAACCGCTCAGCCATTGAAATCACACGTACGTCACTTTTACTGATATTATTTGTATTTACCATAAAAAAGGCAGGATTAAAATGTTTTTTTAGAGTTATAGAGTATTTGTTCTCTCTTAGTTGCCAGTTTGGGCATCAGCAGTGAACTACAAACCAAACTCAAAGACGTGATGATCCTTAGGAACCTGCTGTCCATCGGGAAAGTCCTAGGAGAAGGTGAGAAGTCAGTCTGGTGTGGTGTGGCTTTGTGTTGCAGCTCGTGACAGATGGATCTAGTGGTCTGACATCTCTGTTTACAGGTGAGTTTGGATCGGTGATGGAGGGGCTTCTGAGACAACCCGATGGAACCAGTGAGAAAGTGGCCGTGAAGACCATGAAATGTGAGTCAGGTTGTATTGTGCTGTTATGGTGGACGTATGTTATGAAATAAATTTTAAGCATGCATATTAAAGAACAAGTTAATGGAAGGTGGAGGTAACTTTTTTAATAGGGTGACATAATATTTGCCCTCTGGAGTTGATTTTCATGGGCATTTTTCTCTTTTATGAGAGTATGTTTTTCCAACCCATATAAAAAAGCTCAGCGTGAAATACTTTTCATGCTGATTTCAGTGCTGATTCAACTTCAGTCAAATCAGACATAAAAAAAAATCTCTAATCTGAACTAATCTGAAAGCTACCCATCACTATAAGGTCTGCAAAGGCACTTGAGGGGAACCTGCACAATATTCGTCAGGTGGTTTTAATGTTGTGGCTGATCGGTGTAACTATCAGTGCCTAAAAATATATAATATAAGAAGCTTTAAAGGGATACTTTTAACCAAATGGAAAGCTCCCTCATCATTTACTCACCCTCATGCCATCCCAGATGTGCATTACTTTATTTTTTCTGCAGAACACAACTGAAGATTTTTAGAGGAATATCTCCATTCTGTAGGTCCATATAATGCAAGTGGATGGTGACGAGAACTTTGAAGCCCAAAGAATCACATAAAGGCAGCATAAAAGTAATCCATAAGACTAAATACGTGATATAAGTGTGGGTGAGAAACAGATCAATATTTAAGTCTTTTTTTTTTTTACTATAAATCTACTTTCACACAGCCCTCCTATGCATGTTCACAAGAATTCTTCTGTTTTTTTGCTGATTCGCATTCTTCCTGCATATCGCCACCTGCTGGGCAAGGGGGAGAAAGAAAAGAGAGAGGGATAAAGCAAAGGAAAAGAATAAATACAGTATATCATACTTGCACAACAGCCCAGTAGGTGGCATAAAGAATGTGAATCGGCAAAAAATAGATGAATTCTCGTGAACGTGCATAGGAGGGCTATATATATTTAAAAATGTAGATATATTGTAAGTAAAAAAGGGCTTAAATATTGATCGGTTTCTCATCCACACCTATCATATCACTTCTGAAGACGTGGATTAAACCACTGGAGTCATGTGGATGACTTTTATGCTACCTTTACATGCTTTTGGCCGCTTCAAAGTTCTGGTTATCATTCACTTGCATTGTATGGACCTACAGAGCTGAGATATTCTCTAAAAATCTTCATTTGTGTTCTGCTGAAGAAAGAAAGTCACACACATCTGGAATGGCACGAGGGAGAGTAAATGATGAGAGAATTTTCATTTTTAGGTGAACTATCCCTTTAAACAATAAACTGACTGAGATTACATCCTATATTACAAATTGTGCTGGGTAGATTACTTCTGAATTGTAATCTGGTACTTATTACAAATTACATGACTTGAATTGTAGTCAGTACCGTAATCTATTGAATTACTTTTTAAAAGTAATCTAATCTAATTACTTTTGGACTGCTTTTGAATTACTACTGAATTAATTCTTATTTATTTGATGAGATAAACAGGATACGTTTGTACCATTTGACATAATGATGCTTAAATGCATTAAAAAAAACTTGTATCGAAATATGATAATTTATTTTATTTTATGGTTTACCATAACAAAGTAACTGTAATCTGATTATGAACATTTTAAAATGATATGTAATCCAATTACAAGTATCTGGTTTTGTAATCTGATTACATACAGATTACATGTAATCCTTTACTAACCAGCACTTGTTACAAATAAAGAATTCTTTATGGGGGCATTTATACGCCTACAGTTTAGATGCATTTTAGTCACTTTCCGTAGTATTTTGCCCCAAGCACACATTAATTTCTGCCCCCGGTGGCCTCTTATATTTAACCAAGCGATTTGTTCTTCCAGTGGATAACTTCTCTCAGAGAGAGATTGAAGAGTTTTTGAACGAAGCTGCTTGCATGAAAGATTTTCAGCACCGGAATGTCATCAGACTCTTGGGTAAGTAAATCTGATTTGAAAGAAATACTGTTTTTTTTTTTATTATTATTATTTATTTATTTTATTAAAATCAAACATTTTAGATTATGAAATTCTATGCAGTGGCATAGCCAGAAAAATGACTTTTGAGTGGGCCACAATAAAAATGGGAGCCCAAATGTTTTAGCTCACTAATTGCAACATGTGTATCATGAAAAGCGCTTAAAGGATTATTTCACCCAAAACGTAAAATCCTCTCATCATTTACTCACCCTCATGCCATCCCAGATGTGTATGACTTTCTTTCTTCAGCAAAACACAAACAAAGATTTTTAGAAGAATATTTCAGCTCTGTAGGTCCATACAATGCAAGTGAATGATAACCAGAACTTTGAAGCTCAAAAAAGCACATAAAGTAAACACAAAAGTTATCCATAAGACTCCAGTGGTAAAATCCATGTCTTCAGAAGTGATATGATAGGTGTGGATGAGAAACAGATCAATATTTGGCGTGCTGAGTGACTTCAGTCAGACTTCCTAAGCAACCAATTGACCCTGTTGCTAGGGTGGGTAGAGTCACGTTGGGTTAACCTCCTCGTGGTCGCTGTAATGTGGTTCTTCCTCTCGGTGGGGCATGTGGTGTGTTGTGCGTGGATGCCGTGGAGAATAGCATGAAGCCTCCGGATGCGCTATGTCTCCGTGGTAACACGCTCAACATGTCACATGATAAGATGCGTAGATTGACGGCCTCAGAAACAGAGGCAATTGAGATTCATCCTACGCCACCCGGTTTGAGGGCGAATCACTACGCCACCACGAGGACCTAGAGTGCATTAGGAATTGGGCATTCCAAATTGGGGAGAAAAAAGGAAGAAAATCCCACAACATGTATGTAAATGCCTCATATCGTCAGTATAACAGGGTAAAAGCAAACCTCTTATTGTTGATACTTTGATATAATGTTTATGTGTTCATCCAGGTGTGTGTTTGGAGGTTGGCTCAGGACACTTTCCCAAGCCAATGGTTGTGCTCCCCTTCATGAAGTATGGAGACCTGCACAGCTTCCTTCTCCGATCACGTCTCAGAGACAGCCCTGTAAGATGCCAATAAGTAACATTACTGATAGATGAAAGATTGTGAAAGTCGTAAACAGTAGCGTACTCGTTTGTCTGAGAGGATGTTGTGTTGTGTTCAGTATCTCTCTATACAGATGCTACTGATGTTTATGATTGACATCGCGTTGGGAATGGAGTATCTCAGCAACAGAAACTTCCTTCACCGCGACCTCGCTGCACGCAACTGCATGTATGTATTTCTGAATAGGGCTGGGTGATATGTAAAAATAACTTAAAAATATCGCAGTATACATTCAATTACATCATCAACCCCCCCTGCCGACGGTCTATACATTTTTTTGCTTTATTGATTTTGCGAGGTTATTGAAACACAAAAAACATAAAAGACATTTCTAAATTAACGTTTCTCTTTAAATTAAACGAAAAAAAGCAATAAAATAACAAAATGATCAAAAAAATCGTATTTAACCACCTTATTTAAACATTTACCGTCTCCAACGGCTCCATTTGCCATCACGCAAGTATCGACACCAGGTAGAAAATTACTAATAGCTTACAGATTAAGAACTAAAGACATGTATACATGTAAAGATGATGATAATAATAATCAAAATAAATAAGCATAATAAATTCCCTTGTGTTCCCAAAATAATGCTGCCAAATGTGTGTTCTTATCGAATGTGTTTTTTATTGCATTTTGGTAATACGGTTAATGCTGCCTAAAGAAAAGGTGAATGTGTCTTGTATTACTTTATGATTTCATCACTTTCATCTTTGTTTCTTTAATACAAAGATATTACTGAACCTGCAGAGTTGCGTTCACAATGCATGATAAACACGTGGAAATAATGTGAACTAAACTCACAGCACCTCCCGAGATAATTAGCAGAATTCCCATAGACGACATTATTCTTGCAAACAGTTTTACAGTTTTCAGACGAATGAAACATGCACTTGGTTGCGTTGCACACCTCTGAACAATCAGCCAATCAGACTCAAGCATTGTGTGTGTCTTTGTGACTAACAGCATTTCTTGTCATGCGTCACTCCGAGAAGTCTTACAGGTCGCCCGCCTGTTGCGGGTAGATGAGCAAAATTACCCACGCATGAAATACATTTGGACGAGGAGCTTGCGGACTGGATTCAGTCGCGTTTTGCGGGTGGCGGGTGCTAGTTTCACACCCTGGCCACTGTTTAATATATTTGGCAACTTCCCTGATTCATGGTTTTGCCATTTCTCGATGTTGTCGATCATCGTCTGTCAACGAGTGTCACAATCAGCATCGGGATCTTTGCAAGACATCGTCGATATCCGATAAATTCCCACTACTGTGTCATTACCAGCACATCTCAAGTTCTGTATTGTGTTTAATAGAATTCTGTGCTGGAAATGACACTGATGGAAATTACATTTTTAACTTTTTTTAAATGGGCGACGTCTTTGTTTTGCCAAGTCAAATTTGATGTATCCTAAATACACACAATTAAATAATATTTGTATTTCATTTTAGTTTTAATTTAAATAAATACTATTTAGTTATGCACACTTTATACTTAAGAATTTGATACAATGTACTTGTTATGTACATGCATACGTGGTGTTGCATTGTACTTATACGTCTGTAATTTCACTGTTGACCATACCACTAATTCTAAACCTTACCTCAACATCAACCTCAGTAGCAGCAAATGTTAACACGTAGTTATGCAATAAATACATTGTATTGCATGTATTTTAATGTTAGTATGTAGTAGTTAAAGACACCTTATATAAAGTGGGACGCACACATTTTGCATAGTTTGGCAAAAATGAAAGTGATTGGAAATGCCGGCCAATAGAATTATTCTGCTCACAATGTGGCCTTAATAGCATACCAAAAATCTGTTTATTTGACAAAAAATCTACTTCTGGGGTGAAACACCCTTTTTAATGTCTTATTAGCTCACATTTGAGGGGCTATTATTGTCAACTATTTAAAGACTGGTTTAAACATTTTAAATCTCAATGTTTGTCATATGTAATAAGCAGTCACTGAGTATTTTTTTCACCCAGGTTGCGTGATGACATGAGCGTGTGTGTTGCTGACTTTGGTCTGTCTAAGAAGATTTACAGTGGCGATTATTATAGACAGGGAAGCTTCGCAAAGATGCCCGTCAAATGGATCGCTGTGGAAAGCCTCGCTGACAGAGTCTTCACTGTCAAAAGTGATGTGGTAAGAACTTACGGTCATCACTGTCCTCTTAGTTCTGTTATGTTAAAAACTCAGTAGACTCATGAGAGTGTTGTTTTTACTTAACCTGCAGTTCCTTTATTCTAATATACTTTGATCTAAACAGGAAATACTTGCTCATATGACACAAACTTCTCAATCATCAAATCAAAGTGGCCTGGGTAGATCAGCGAGTATTGACGCTGACTACCACACTTGGAGTCGCAAGTTCGAATCCAGGGTGTGCTGAGTGACTCCAGCTAGGTCTCCTAAGCAACCAATTGGCCCGGTTGCTAGGGTTGGTAGAGTCACATGGGGTAACCTCCTCGTGGTCGCTATAATGTGGTTCTCGCTCTCGGTGGGGCGTATGGTGAGTTGTGCGTGGATGCCGCGATGAATAGCGTGAAGCCTCCACACGCGCTACGTCTCCGTGGTAACGCGCTCAACAAGCCACGTGATAAGATGCACGGATTGACGGTCTCAGACGCGGAGGCCGCTGAGATTCGTCCTCCACCACCTGGATTGAGGCGAGTCACTACGCCACCATGAGTACTTGGAGCGTATTGGGAATTGGGCATTCCAACTTGGGGAGAAATATGGAGAAACCCCCCCCCAAAAATTAAAACCAGTCAGGTGTTTTTGGTGGTTTGTTTTTGCAGAAGTTTCATGACTGATATCTTTTAATGTCCCATTTAGTGGGCGTTTGGAGTGACCATGTGGGAAATAGCCACCCGAGGCATGACCCCGTACCCTGGTGTGCAAAACCAGGAAATGTATGATTATCTCCTTGAGGGCAGCCGACTGAAACAACCAAACGACTGTCTTGATGAACTGTGAGTTTGTATTTGCTTCTCAATGAAAGTGGTTGTCCTGAATGTCTTGGTTTATTTTAAAGTTTTGTTCTTATGATAATGATAGATAGTTAAATTAGTCTAGAAGTAAACACTGCAAAAAGGAGTGGTGGTGGCGTAGTGGGATAAAGCACATAACTGGTAATCAGGTGTGCATTTGGCAGACGCTTTTAACCAAAGCGATTTACAGTGCACTTATTACAGGAACAATCCCCCCGGAGCAACCTGGAGTTAAGTGCCTTACTCAAGGACACAATGGTGGTGGCTGTGGGGATCAAACCAGCGACCTTCTGATTACAAGTTATGTGCTTTAGCCCACTACACCACCACCACTCCTTTTGCAGTAAAACTTTTCAAGCTACAAACTAATTAAATTACAGTCAAGCTAATCCTTTAAAAAATAAAAAGTATTTAGCCAAAAATAAAGTAGCTAACTACACTGGCGCTATTTAAAGAAGTATGTATATATATATATATTTTTTTTTTTTTTTTTTTGTTAAATAATATCACCTGATAGTTATATATTTAATTAGGGTGACATGAGCTGGCCTCATAAACTATGCCTAGGACCCCCCCTGACATGGTCTCTTATCCCACCTCCATAGACCCTACATGTTACATTAACATAGTTTCTACATCTGTCTTGCATCAACTTAAAGAACATTTATCTGGTTATTACACTCAAACTGTGAACTTTAAACATTAGCATATTCTATGGTTCATATTCTGCACGTATTTTGCACAACTGTACAGCTCCTTTATTAAAACTAGTAAATTTACTTTTCTATATATATATATAGTATCTTTAATATAGTTTATGATTTTTGCTATTGTATGCATCAAACACCAAGGCAAATTCTTTATTGTATGTGAAAACTTACTTGGCAATAAAGTAAATTCTGATTAAACATTTAGGAAGATAACATAATATTGATCATAAATGTATACTTGATATAAACTAATAAAGATAGAAAATACCTTATTTTACAGAGCTGAGAGTAATAAATGGCAACAATTAGCTAAATATTTCACTTAAAAAAAGAAAGTAAGTCCCTTTAAGGCTGCGCATGGTCTCAAGTGAATAAGTGAATCGTTTATGTGAGCAAGTTCAATTACATGATCAGTCCAAAAGAACTGACTCACTAAAATCAATCTGAGTTACCAAAGCTAAATAAAAGTAAATTATTTATTTGAACCATTTCATGTGTGTGTTTGTTTGTTGATGCTGATTTGGCAATACAGTGTGAAAAGTTTATTATTTTGTGATGCTGCAGCGCTACTTGTAGAACAATGTAGCTTGTTACTGGAAAAGCTGCACTAAATGTAGTTAAGTTTGTAGCGTCACTACTTTTAGTTAGTTACTCCCCAACACTAATAACATGCAACATGCTGTTGTGTTTCAGGTACGACATCATGTTCAGTTGCTGGAGCGCTGACCCAGTGGCCCGACCTGACTTCACACAGGTGCGAGAGAGGCTGGAGAATCTAGCAGAGAAGCTTCCCGCGGTGTCCAACAGGAGAGACGTCATCTACATCAACACCACCTTCACTGAGGAAGAATCAATAACTGATGTGGCGGCGGAAGGACCCGTCCTTATCTCATCTCCCTCCTGTAGCCGTCACACCATGGACACATCTGTTGTGACCGCAGACGTTCACGAGAGCACAGATGCTGAGGGAGATGACCGTTACGTTGTTGTCTTGTCGTCTGGTGAACAAGCGATGATGGGTGCGAGCAGTGCTGTTGTTACACCCCTGTTGGATAACGGACTCTTGGAAGGGGACGATGTGGAAACAATTGGGGAAGGTACAGGGACGCCGCAAATATCTAGTGACACAAGACGTTTGCTCTGAAGAAGAGATGTGAGATGGGAAGAATGATGAAATGCATCAGAACATTGACTCTATGAGAATTGGCTCAAATTATTTTTTTCACAACTTAAAGGCGTAACATCAGCGCCCCTAGTGTCACTAAACGGAATTGCAAATATAATGTTTTCGGACAGGTTTCCCAAACATTGATCTGACAAACATGATTGTGACAAATGTGACAGTGCCACAGAACCACAGTGTTTACACTTTTCACTCAACCTACAGATGACTTGCATATAGTTGACTGCATATTAAGCTGGGATACAAGTATTGTATATATTTTTTATTTATCTATCTAGTCTGACTATCTATCTATCATCTATCTATCATCTATCTATATCTATCTGTCTGTCTAATCTATCTATCTATCATCTATATCTATCTATCTATCATCTATCTATCATCTATATCTATCTGTCTGTCTAATCTATCTATCTATCATCTATATCTATCTATCATCTATATCTATCAATCATCTATCTATCATCTATCTATCAATCATCTATCTATCTGTCTATCTGTCTGTCTGTCTTATATATCATCTATCTATCTATCTATATACAGTATCTATCTATCTATCATCTATATCTATCTATCATCTATCTATCGTCTATCTGTCTGTCTGTCTAATCTATCTATCTATATCTATCATCTATCTATCTTCCTATCTATCATCTATCTATCTATCTATCTATCTATCTATCTATCTATCTATCTATCTATCTATCTATATACAGTATCTATCTATCTATCTATCTATATCTATCTATCATCTATATCTATCTATCATCTATCTATCATCTATCTGTCTGTCTGTCTAATCTATCCATATCTATTCATCTATCTGTCTGTCTGTCTTATCTATCTATCTATATCTATCATCTATCTATCTTCCTATCTATCTATCATCTATCTATCTTCCTATCTATCTATCTATCTATATACAGTATCTATCATCTATCTGGCTGTCTATCTATCTATCATCTATCTATCATCTATCTATCTGTCTGTCTAATCTATCTGTCTGTCTGTCTGTCTAATCTATCTATCTATCATCTATCTAGCTTCCTATCTATCTATCTATCTATCTATCTATCTATCTATCTATCTATCTATCTATCTATCTATCTATCTATCTATCTATCATCTATATCTATCTATCATCTATATCTATCTATCATCTGTCTGTCTGTCTGTCTAATCTATCTATCTATCTATATCTATCATCTATCTATCTTCCTATCTATCTATCATCTATCTATCTTCCTATCTATCTTCCTATCTATCTATCTATCTATATACAGTATCTATCATCTATCTATCTGTCTGTCTAATCTATCTGTCTGTCTGTCTGTCTAATCTATCTATCTATCATCTATATCTATCTATCATCTATATCTATCTATCATCTGTCTGTCTGTCTGTCTAATCTATCTATCTATCTATATCTATCTATCATCTATCTATCTATCTGTCTGTCTAATCTATCTGTCTGTCTGTCTGTCTAATCTATCTATCTATCATCTATCTAGCTTCCTATCTATCTATCTATCTATCTAGCTTCCTATCTATCTAGCTTCCTATCTAGCTTCCTATCTAGCTTCTATCTGTCTATCTATCTATCTATCTATCTATCTATCTATCTATCTATCTAGCTTCCTATCTAGCTTCCTATCTATCTATCTATCTGTCTGTCTGTCTAATCTATCTATCTATCTATCTCATCTATCTGTCTATCTGTCTAATCTATCTATCTATCTATTCTATCTATCTATCTATCTATCTATCTATCTATCTATCTATCTCATCTATCTATCTGTCTGTCTAATCTATCTATATCTATTCATCTATCTGTCTGTCTGTCTAATCTATCTATATCTATTCATCTATCTGTCTGTCTGTCTAATCTATCTATATCTATTCATCTATCTGTCTATCTATCTAATCTATCTATCTATCTATCCTATCTATCTATCTATCTATCTAGCTATCCTATCTATCTATCTATCTAGTCTGTCTATCTATCTATCTATCTATATCTATCTATCTATCTAGCTTCCTATCTATCTATCTATCTATCTAGCTTCCTATCTAGCTTCCTATCTAGCTTCCTATCTAGCTTCCTATCTATCTATCTATCTGTCTGTCTGTCTAATCTATCTATCTATCTATCTATCTATCTATCTATCTATCTATCTATCTATCTATCTATCTATCTATCTATCTATCCTATCTATCTATCTATCTATCTATCTATCTATCTATCTCTATCCTGACTGGGATGCCCAATTCAATAATGCACTCTAAGTCCTCGTGGTTGTGTAGTGACTCGCCTCAATCCAGGTGGTGGGGGAAGAATCTCAGCTGCCTCCACGTCTTGAGACCGTCAATCTGCGCAGTTTTTCACGTCTTGTTGAGAGCGTTACTGCGGAGACGTAGCGCGTGTGGAGGGTTCATGCTATTCTCTACAGCATCCATGCACAACTCGCCACCGAGAGCGAGAGCCACAATATATTGTTTATAGTGAATTCAGATTTTGATCCAAATTTTAACAGCAAAAAAAAAAAAAAAAAAGTACACTCATCTTTTGATCATTTATAGTCGGAATAGCAAAAAAAAAAAATTTTCAAATCAGATTTGGATCTAAATTTTACAGCAAAAAATGTACATGCTTCATTTGGTTGTTTATAGTCCGGATAGCAAAAAAACAAAAAAAAAAAAAGCATGAAGCTGGATTTAACAAACCTGATCAAAATCAAATTTGGATAAAAAAAAATATGTAACAAAAAAATCATCATTTGGTTGTTTATAGTCAGGACAGCAGAAAAAGCATGAAATTTGATTTTTACAATCCCGACTGAAATATCAGTTGTATCAAATTTAATAGCGAAAAAATTACATTCATCATTTGGTTGTTTATAGTCAGGAGGACAGCAGAAAAAAAAGTGATTCGATTAAAATCAGATTTGTATACAAATTTGAATGGAACAAAATCACATCATTTGGTTGTTTATAGTCAGGACAGGAAATGTTTATTTTTTTCCAACCTCTCTTCAACACTGACAGCAAACTCTCAGTTGCCGATAAAGAAATTTGCCCATCTTGCATCGTTGCTATGGCAACCGATATACATTACTGCGTCGTTGCTATGGCAACCGATATACATATACCAGATATTGAAAACACTTTCTGTACAAACAGACCCGATTTAATCACTTACACAATGACGGTATGGACAGTCAATCCTAAAGATTGTATTTGAAAAACAATTTGAAGCCCCTCTTCTTCCTTCTTGCAAAGTGTTACCTCGGACAGTATTTCACAGTGCTCACAATAGAAACAAAACGGACATGTCACCCACCCGATGAACTCTGTTTAAAGCCACATTTACTGTGGGGTTCTTTGCCTTAATGTATGTTAATGCACAGGACCCTAAAACTGTGATACTGCAGTTTTTAGAAACGAATAAGAGACTGTTCCCTTTTTGTAATATAATGTAATTGTCTTTATAATGTGATTAAAATGTTAATTTTATTATTATTATTATTTTGTGATCTTTGATTTAGAATAGACTTGTGTACAAAGTATCCAATTTGTATATTAGAAGTGCGTTTTGTAAATATACTTGATCTTTTATATTTTAACTTCTGTAGGGAAGTCTATGATGGAAGTGTTCAGATGTTATGTGACGTATTCTTTACCTTTGATTGAGGTACACTAGCAGTGTCACCATTTATTTGTGATTGTTATAAAATTGTATAAATAATAACAGGTATTATGAAGAATATCTTATTAAATACTGCTAACAAAATAGGCCTATATGTGCTACTACTACTACACAAAGTGTGTACAGTGGGTATGGATTAATAATTTAATTAGATTTATTTCAACAGTACAACATATTAAACTATGTCTATCCTTCACAGGCTCGTTTTCATGTCAAATTAAATATGTTATGTGATGAGTGCGCCTTTCATCTTCTTTTTTTTTTTAATTTTTAATCTAAAATGTACTTGCCATATGAAAATATGACCTATTGAATTTGAAAATAAATCCAATGAAGTTCCCCACAGTTCTATTCATAATTGTGATGACAACATTAGACATTGTAATTGCTACCCATGACTGAAAGTGAAGATTAGCTTAAGTGTTTATATTTTGTTTTCATTTTAATGTTTCCACAAAAGATTTGTTTGTAACATAAATAAACATTATTTTACATTTTCTTAACCTTCTTCCCAATCTTATTTACACCTGATCAGGGATACAAAATCCTCTAGACATTCAATTCATTTCTTCTCATGAATAATTGATGTTGAATATACAAATAAATAATATAATAAAATATATACAAAAATAATATACAGTTAAAGTCAGAAGTTTACACACACGTTACAAGTCATTAAAACTCATTTTTTACCCACTCCACTGATTTAATATTTGCAAACTATAGTTTTGGCAAGTCGTTTAGGACATCTACTTTGTGCATGACACAAGTAATTTGGTTAGAGGTACCACGTTCATCTGTACAAACAATAGTACACAAGTATAAACACCATGGGACCACACAGCCATCATACCGCTCAGGAAGGAGACGCACTCTGTCTCCTAGAGATGAATGCAGTTTGGTGTGAAAAGTGCAAATTAATCCCAGAACAACAGCAAAGGACCTTGTGAAGATGCTGGAGGAAACAGAAGGACGAGTATCTATATCCACAGTAAAACGAGTCCTATATCGACATAACCTGAAAGGCTGCTCAGCCAGGAAGAAGCCTCTGCTCCAAAACTGCCATAAGAAAGCCAGACTATAGTTTGCAAGTGCACATGGGGACAAAGATCTTACTTTTATGAGATATTATCTCTGGTCTGATGAAACAAAAATTGAACTGTTTGGCCATAATAACCATTGTTATGTTTGGAGGAATAAAGGGTGAGGCTTGCAAACCAAAGAACACCATCCCAACTATGAAGCATGGGGTGGCAGCATCTTGTGGGGGTGCTTTGCTGCAGGAGGGACTGGTGCACTTCACAAAATAGACTGCATCATGTGGAAAATTATGTGGATATATTAAACAACATCTCAAGACATCAGCCAGGAAGTTAAAGCTCGGTTGCAAATGGACAATGACTCCCAAGTATACCTCCAAAGTTGTGGCAAAATGGCTTAAGGACAACAAAGTCAAGGTATTGGAGTGTCCATCACAAAGCTCTGACCTCAATCCGATTTGTGAAATTTGTGGGCAGAACTGAAAAAGCATGTGTGATCAAGGAGGTCTACAAACCAGACTCAGTTACTCCAGTTCTGTCTGGAGGAATGGGACAAAATTCCAGCAACTTATTGTGAGAAGCTTGTGGAAGGCTACACAAAACATTTGACACAAGTTAAACAATTTAAAGGCAATGCTGCCAAATACTAACAAAGTGTATGTAAACTTGTGACCCACTGGGAATGTGATGAAAGAAATAAAAGCTGAAATAAATAATTCTGTCTACTATTATTCTGACATTTCACATTCTTTAAATAAAGTAGTGATCCCAACTGACCTATGACGGCATGTTTCCTACAATTATATGTCAATGTGAGTTTAAATGTATTTGGCTAAGGCGTATAAACTTCTGACTTCAACAGTATGTATAATCAAGGAGAGGTCTGTGTCTGTGTGTGTGTGTGTGTGTTTCTGTGTCTGTGTGCGCGTGCGCGCGCGCCTGCCTCTGATCAGTAAACATGGCCACCAGGATCCATCGGTTGGCTCACAGCAGCAGCTGTTTGCTATGTTTAATATTCTTTATCTTAATCGGTTCATCATTAGATGGAGTAAATGCCGCGCCAGAAATGGGTCTGTGGACTATTACATTGCTCAATGTAAGTGTGGATTGGTGTTTATTTTATAAATGGACAAGACTGTTGGACGAGGCTAAATGCTTACAGCTAGCATCACACATGAACACATATGCGTTCATTAATGGTCCTGATGCGAGATATTTACTCTGTCAATCGTCTCATTTTGTGCCACTAGTGTTTTAATAACAGCAAAGCCATTTAGATGATGAAATACCCCTTAACTGTAATAATGTCATGTTTAGCTGCTGTGTTTCTGTTAGCTGCCTGTTAGCGCAATGTTGCAGCTCTTCATAATTCTGTGATCTGAACAATATTTAGGGATTTAGTGCTATTTAAAAGAAATTAAATGTAAGAAATGTGTTACGATCCTATCTTTGTTGTTTATGATAGCACTGGGTCATGTAACAGACAGCTGGATAGATAGATAGATAGATAGATAGACAGACAGACAGACAGACAGACTGATAGATAGTCAAACTAGATAGACAGACAGATAGATAGATACTGTACAGTAGATAGATTCTTTGATTGTACTTTATACTTGTGAATATTATCTTGCAAGACCGCATTAATCCCAATAGTACAATATACAATAAACATACATTAAACATGTTAAACAGAAGTGTTGAGAACATCTGTTATTTAGTTATACCTGTATTTCAGGTATGATTTGGGAAGAAGGCATCATACAGTCTTATAGCAGTACATGTAGCCTTTCTCTACATAATTATTTATAGCAATAGCAATATTATGTACGAAGTTCAGTTTATTGGAATCTTTTATGTACAGTTTTTCTGAACAATCAAGGTGCTTACGATCTTGTCATCACCTTTGGTTGTCTGTATAATCTGTGTAAGAAAACATGACGAGTTCTTATCAAATATTTATAGCCGGTTTAATTTTTTCACTGAGGTTTCCAGTGTCTGTCACTGTAAGACAATGCCATATTGCCCCCATTTAGTTTACAAGTGAGAACATCCAAGTAGAAAACCAAGGAAAAATTTGGACACGAAGAGTCTCTCGTGTTACAGCGTTTCAGTGCATGTGTTTTTAAGGGATAGTTCACCCAGAAAGGAATGAACTATTCCTTTATGACATGATTCAGGTCTTTGTGATGTTGCTTTGTATTGTGAAAAGTGCTGTACAAATAAAATGTAATTTAATAGAACTGTTTTCTCTTCTCCAGACATCAAGACCTTTATTATTACGAAAATCCATGTACAAAGACACTGAAATTCAAATGAGAGGTATCGAATGTGATTCTTTCTACATAGACTGGAGATGACTTATAATAAGCATTACTGTTGAAGTTGACTGACATATGTCTGTTGTATCTCCTTGTAGTGACGTCCTTTGGTTGTTTAGAGGAAGTGACATTTACCATTCAATGGTTTTTGAAGTATTACCCATGCCACAATGAGTACAACAACATTGAGGTGAGTAGCATCTGTATGCTTCTAATATGTGTATAGCAGATGTTTATTTGTTAATGACTTGTTTGTTTGTTTGCTCACTCATACAGGAACTGTATGACAAGACACCACTGAGTCGAGGATTGAGACTTGACCCGAACCCTCTTGGACCGGGAGAGTATATTCAGCACAAATACAGTGGATTACTGTGTCACCGCGACATGCACTTTTTCCCTATGCTCAATGTACGTCCACAACATTTGAGTTCAGTTATTAATGTAGCGGCTTATTGGTGTTGCCATATTTGTCTTAATTGGTCAAGTTACGTTTTTGTTAAAAGTGAGAATGAGAAGATATAAACATAAAACTACTGTAATCCAGGTATTGGATATAGTTTTACACAGATGAGGTTAGTTATCGTTTTCATCACTCTAAATTCATGTGTAATGTTTATCATGTTCAGCGACAGGAGTGAACACATTACAAAACATTTCGCTATTGACAAATCCCTGATGACTCAGCCTGGACTCCAAATTATGTTTCACAACAGAATACATGCGAGACGTGATACAAGATATTTACATTTATTCATTTGGTAGATGCTTTTATCCAAAGCGATTTACAAAAGAGGAAAACATAAGCAAATCATCTTAGGGAGACAGTGGTACAAAAAGTGCCATATTACAAAGTTTCACTATCATCAGAATAGTATACAAAACAGATTTAAGTGCAACAAGAAATGTAAATATTTTTTTTTTTTTTTAGTGACCGGTTAAGTGCTTTTGGAAAAGATGTGTTTTTAGCTGTTTTTGAAGATAGAGAGTGAGTTAGCCTCCCGGATTGAGTTGGGAAGGTCATTCCACCACCGTGGTATGATGAAACTGAAAGTCCGGGAAAGTGTTTCAGTGCCTCTTTGTTTTGGTACGACAAGGCGACGTTCCTTAGCCGACCGCAGGCTTCTGGTGGAAACGTAGCTCTGCAGAAATGTTTTTAGGTATGCTGGAGCAGACCCAGTGACTCTTTTGTATGCCAGCATCAGGGCCTTCAATTTAGTACGTGCATCAACCGGCAGCCAGTGGAGAGAGACAAGGAGGGGTGTAACATGTGCTCTCTTAGGTTCATTAAAGACCAGACGTGCTGCTGCATTCTGGATCATTTGGAGTGGTCTAATAGCACATGCAGGAAGGCCTGCAATGAGAGCGTTACAGTAGTCCAGTCTAGTTATGACAAGTGACTGAACGAGACACATAAACAAATGCATGATCATATGTTATGCATTTCAGAATATGATGTGTATGTTTTTAGTCGCCTAAAGGCATCATATATTTTATTGGTTACAATATGAAAAAGTACCATCTAACTATGTCCAAGAGAATTGGCAATTTCTCTCCAAATCTTCTCTTTCTCCACCCGGTTGTGGTACAGTTCAGATGAAACATCAAATATGCACTGATGCTCCTGCCAATGTTCCACAAATTTTTCCTCCATGTCTTCGGTCCAATGAGACTTTCTTGATACCGCAGCCATGCTAGTTGACGTTCTGTTGCAGGTACATCAGGACTCCTCCCACTGAAACTTCCAGTGCCCCGTTTCTTGCTCTCTCATTGGCTGTAGGTCAACGCTGCAGTTGTGTTCAGTCAAAACATATTTCACATTGCACGATTTGGAATCGCAGAATGGTCCAGATATTTAACATTCTTGATATCTCGCAGACATCGGCGACGCGGCAGCGATTCTCTCAAATCGCGTATGGTTCATACATTGCATTCGTCGTTCACGAGAGCGAGCTCCGATTTGCCTATGATTTCGGGCTCGATTCGGCGATCTCCACAAAACTGTCAGCGAGCAAAAATCAGGCTTAAAATCGTGTAGTGTAAACTAGGCATAAGCGTGATTTTATATATATATATTTTTTTTCATAAAATAAAGTTGAAATCATTTTTTGTGGTATTCAACATTATGCCACAAATGCTGTTGATTGAGCTTAATTTGTATTGAACTAGTGGACTGTACTTTTCACAAAATATTGCATACTTTTCTGCAGAAATCAAAAGCAGAGCCAAAAGTGGTTAAACGAATTGCAGTGGAAGGCAAGATACAGGTATTCATTTTGATTGGTAGACCCATTTCAAAAGCCTTTTTGTACTCCAGCCATTTGAGAGAAATATATTCTTTTGTTTGTTTTTATTTTAAGGATGACACTTTCACAAGTTCTCCTCTTGCTGACACTGGCACATCTAGAGCAAAGGTAATAATTATAATAATACATGAAGCACAGTATTTACAACTGGTAATTTGGGGGAAAGAAATACATTGAAGTTTTGTAATGTCCAGTTATTTATTTCTTTTCAAAAGGATCATGTGATTGCAAAAACCTGGAGGGATGGGCCGTACCTGCTCGTGGTTGCGATTCAACCAAGCAAACAGGATGTCAACTGGAATTTAACCTGTATGACTCTATATATAATCGGCTCTTATCACTGATGTGTGAACACATAACGTTTAGCTGTGTAGAAATACAAACAGTGTTTCTGGGCTGTTGTGTCACCTATACCACGTTATCTGATTGTTTCTTATCTGAATTGTGTGTTTCAGTCAGTGTGGTGATGAAGGGGACCCACGGCTATCTCTCCATCACAGAATGGCCTCTCATGATCGTGAGTATTTAGTTGCTTGTCAACTTTGTTTTATTTCCTTAAAGGGACAGTTCACCAAAAAATCTTCTCTCTTCATTTACTCACCCTCATGCTGTGTATGACTTTCTTTCTTCAGCAGAACACAAACTAAGATTTTTTGAAGAATATTTCAGCTCTGATGGTCCATAAAATGCAAATGAGTGGTGATCAAAACTTTGAAGCTCCAAAAAGCACATAAAGGCAGCATAAATGCAATCCATAAATCTCCAGTGGTTTAATCCATGTCTTCAGAAGCAATCTAATCAGTTTTGGGTGAGACCAAACAGACCAAAATGTAAAAAAAATTGTCACTGTACAACCTTGTCCTTGCAGTCTCTAGGCACGATCATGATTTCAAGATCAATTTACTAGTGCTTGATGCATGTGCTAGGAAGTGTAACCGAGCTTGAAATCATGATCACCAAGGAGACTGCTGATGTCAAGATTTATAGTGAAAATGGAGTTGCATTTTGGTCTGTTCTCACCCAAAACCGATTGGATCATTTCAGAAGACATGGATTTTGATGGTGTGTGGAGCGATAGGGAGAGATTGAGCGATCATGTGGGCTTTTAGTTTACTTTCCAAAATGCACGCTCTCAACTTTCAATCTCTCATCAGTCACTCAGTATGTCACAAAACTCTATTTGACAGTGACAACAGAACTAATCCTAACTGTTTTATATTCAAATAAATGTTAGCATTTCACAATTAATGTAAATTGAATGTGATATGTTGTGTTCGGTACACAACTAAACAAATTTTACGAGTTAAGTTCTACATGGCAACCACCAAGAGCAAGCACCTGGCAGGGCCGTAGCAACATAGCAACCACCAAGAGCACCCACTCAAGCGCCTGGCAGGGCCGTAGCAACCTCCCAGAACACCCTAGCGATTGCGCAGTGTGCTAAAAACTACTCAGGCGAGCTTAGCCACCACATTGCAATGCCCTGGCAACCACCCACAACACCTTTGCATCGTTTCAGCATGATTTGCTCCACTCACATTTTCTTCAGTGTAAAAATCTCTTACTCCACTTTTTATGTTATAATCAAACGTGATGCATAAATGCGCATATGTGCAGTGTGTGAGTACAATATGCTTCTGTCTCTCTTCTCTTCAGTTCTATATGGTGATGTGTATGGTGTACATCCTGTTCGCTCTCCTCTGGTTTGTCTGGTCCTCCTGTTACTGGAAAGACCTCCTGAGGATCCAGTTCTGGATTGCAGGCGTCATCTTCCTGGGCATGATAGAGAAGGCTGTCTTTTGTGCTGAATATCAGAACACTAACACTGTGGGCTCAGCATGTACGTCAAAATAAACACCCAGCTCGTGCTGCACTCCACTGCAGTGGATCCTGCATAATAATCCTTGTCGTCTCTCCAGCTCAGGGTCTGCTGATCTTTGCTGAGCTCATCTCCGCTCTGAAGAGAACTCTTGCGCGTCTGCTGGTCATCATCGTCAGTCTGGGCTATGGTATTGTTAAGTGAGTGATAAAAGCATTGATTGGCAAATATCAGTACTGTCTTTCATTACTCAAGCGAGGGGGTGATGTTGTTTTTTGTGTCCTCTCAGGCCACGACTAGGCACAGTCATGCACAGAGTGGTGGGGCTGGGAGTGCTCTACTTCGCTTTTGCTGCCATCGAGGGAGTTTTGAGGATCACTGGGGTAAAAATGACAAAAGACCACTATAATAAACCATTCAAATTCCCTCATGTGTGTATGATATTTTCACTGAAATGTATGCAGTGGAATCAGTTGAGATTGGGAACTCCAGGTTTGTCGGATTGTTGGTAATGAGACAACCGGTTATTTTACCCAAAAATGAAAATTCTGTCATTTATTTACCATCATGCCATTCTAAACCCTTAAGACTTTCTTTCGTGGAACATAAATTGAAAACTTATGAAAAATGTTCTCACTGCTCTTTTCCATATATCAAAAGTGGATAGTGACCATGGGCTCTCAAGCTCCAAAGGACATAAAAGCACCATATATTTTTTGTCCATATGACTTCTGCTCTAATTTCCTAGCCTGTAGATGCCGAAGGATAACTGTGTGAGTAACATTCAGAAATGTAGGTAACACTACAAAAAGGTTGTATTCAAAAACATCAGTTAACTAATATGAACTAGCAATGTTCATATTAAATGCTTCTATACCATTATTAATCGGCTTAATTAGAATATAAACCTATACAAATACATTTTAAAATTAAATGTTGTATACGTCACCATTTAGTTCATTTAGTCAAATCAAATCACTTTATTGTCACACTACCATGTACACAAGTGCAACAGTAGGTGAAATTCTTGTGTGCAGTTCCGAGCAACATAGCAGTCATGACAGTGACGAGACATATACCAATTACAATAAACAACATACTTACACAACACAATAATTATATACAATGTACAGTAAACAATACACACAATATAGAATACACAATATACAATACAATAAGTAAAGAGTATATTAAATATATATATATACATACATTAGTTGTATTGAGGAGAATATGTTGACAGTCCAGTGTGAGATTATAGATTAATAAAGTGCAGTGCTAATTATTGATCCTGATAGATCAAGTGTTCTACAGTCTGACTGCTTGGGGGAAGAAGCTGTCATGTAGTCGGCTGGTGCGTGTCCTGATGCTGCGATACCGCCTGCCTGATGGTAGCAGTGAGAGCAGCCCATGACTCGGGTGGCTGGAGTCTCTGATGATCCTCCGAGCTTTTTTTCACACACCGCCTGGTATATATGTCCTGGAGGGAGGACATATGTTTCTGGCAGTTGATATTTCTGGCAGTTCGCACCACCCTTTGCAGGGCTTTGCAGTTGTGGGCGGTGCTATTGCCGTACCAGGCGGTGATGCATCCAGTCAGGATGTTCTCTACAGTACTAGTGTAGAACCGTGTGAGGATTTGGTGGTTCATTCCAAACTTCCTCAGCCATCTCAGGAAGAAGAGGCGCTGGTGAGCCCTCTTCACAAGGGCCTCAGTGTGGACGGACCATGTGAGTTCCTCAGTAATGTGGACACCGAGGAACTTGAAGCTGCTGACTCTCTCTACCGGTGCTCCATTGATGGTGATGGGGCTGTGTTCTCTGTCTTTCCTCCTGAAGTCCACTACAAGCGCCTTGGTTTTACTGACATTGAGGGAGAGGTTGTGCTCCTGACACCAGCATGTCAGAGTGTGCACCTCCTCTATGTAGGCTGTTTCATCATTGTCAGTGATCAGACCTACCACCGTCGTATCCTCAGCAAACTTAATGATGGCATTGGAGCTATGTGTTGTAGTATTAGAGATGCACTGATACGATAACTGGATGAGTATCGGCTCCGATACTGAAGGATATGTGCAATATGATAGCACCATACGCAAACAAAATCTCAGATGTAGATGCACAAGAGTTCAGTTCACTTAACATGCATTGAGAATGGCATCAGAATTTGAATAAGAAGCTAATTAAACTACTGTGAGCTAGCCCACATACAGACACTTACAGGACTTCTGGAGTGTTCCGACTGTCAAAACAAAAGCCTGAGCGTTTTAAAGTTAATGGTACATGACTGGAATACAGGATATTACTATTGCATTAGAGAATTCTAAAAGTCAAACTAGTAGTTTAAGAAATGTGCTATTGTCAGTTGCGACCATTATGATGAATTGACAGCAGTGTTTCCCACAGAATTTAGTGAGACTATGGGGGGTGGACCTCCAACCCTGTAGGGAGGTCCGGGGGCATGCTACCTCGTAAGAATATGTTGTACATTTTAAAGTGAAATACTTCCATCTGGTGCACTTTGAGAGCAGAATTAAGAGGCTAGTGTTGTGCTCTTGTAAACTATTGTGTGCTCTTAAAGCTGCAGTTGGCAACTTTGAAATAAATTGAATTGTGAGAAACAGCGCCCCCAATTATTCCCCATTTACATGATCCTCTTCACCCCCAGCCAGTGTTTAATTGACAGCTGTTCACAAACAGAGCCAAGGCCTGCCTGGGGTTTGATATCCCTTAAAATATTTTTTCTATGCTCATTCTGAAAAGCAGGGTACAAACTAGGGATGTCAGTTTCAGCTTTTTATCTTTTAAAGTTACCTCAGTCTTTTATTTTATGTTATTATGAGACTGAGAAGTGCAAAAAGATTTTAGATGAGACCGTGGTGGGGCTATTAAGACTGTGGCGGGCTGCCAGAGACGACTAGTCAATGGGAAACACTGGACAGTAGTTCAACCACTTGTTGAGAATAATGGTATGTTTGGTGTATGTTGATCTGTAAGGGTCGAGATAATGGACCAACCCTCATCACTTACGTGATATTAGCCGTGTTTGATTCTTCTGCCATCTGGTTCATATCCTTCCATTAGATCTGTCTTGCAGCCTGTTTAATTATAAAAACATTTGATAATAGAGTTTTTCTGACCAGGGTTTATTAGAACTCTATAGCATCTTTTTCCTTTATCCCTAATCTCCCCTTTCTCTGTTGCTCCCCCGTCTCTGTGCGTCTCTCTCAGGCTAAAGACTCTGACCTGGCCCTGCTGGCCAACATTCCCCTGGCTCTGCTTGACTCCTCTCTCTGTTGGTGGATATCCTTTTTGGAAGCATTGTTTGTCCTGTTCTTGCCTCTGCACACTCTGTCCAATGGTCAAATTTTATTCCTGCATGATGCTTTATTTGTGGAGAGTTTTTTATTTGCCAGTTAGATGTGATGACATCTAGGCTTTATTGCTGTGCATTATTCTTATGTTAGGAATGCAAGGAATATTCTGGGTTATTTTTAATCAAATGTTCATGTACTGCATTTTTGGTCCAAAGACAATAAACTTTTAGGGTGTGTTCACACTTGTAGTTCGGTCCTCTTGGTCCGGACCAAAAAAGAAAATGGTATATTTAGTCCTGGTTTGCTTAGCGTTCACACTGGCATTTTAACACCGAACCTAACGATACAAAACAAAAAAGACATCATGAAAAGTCACAACCTAATTGGACAGCTTTTATGACGTATATTTTTGACTGAACTTGCCGATCATCCAAAACAATGCTGGGTGCAAGGCGAAATGCTCTCGTTATATTTATGTATGTATAATATATTAGAACAAACGAAGAGATAATAAAATGTGTAAAGGAGTCAAAACAGCGGCAGGAACCTCCGTTGCACACACAAACGAAGATATACAGCAAGGACAGCATTTCTGACGCCTGTACTGAACTGTAATGAGCTCCTATGATGAGAAGAACCAGTATTAGTCAAATTACTTCCTGTTTTTGGTCCGTTTAGACGTCTTTGGTCCATGTTGCATTCATATATCAATCAAACCGCACCAGAGTTCGTTTGGAGGCGGACCGAGACCCACTTTTCAGGCGGTCTCGGTCCACTTGTTTGGTGTGCACCAAGGTTCATGTGACAGCGTGCACACTTGTTCAAATGAACCGCACTAACAGAGCAATTGCACCAGAGTTCATTGTAATCAAACCAAACCTGCCAAGTGTGAACACACTCTTAAGTGCCAGTGTGACTATACAAGTGGGGAACATGTTTACATGCCATTTAAATTTGGTTATACTTTTGAAACCGTGCAATAGTTGTATATTTTCAACAATAAATGATTGCATACTAGGCTTCTATGGTAAGAGTATTTAGTATATGCTAAGGGTGTTTATTTAATTTTTCATTGAATTGCGTCTAACTACATAAAAAACATGTTAAAGAAATGAACTCAGTTAATCATGTCCCAACACCGTAATAAGGAATATTCCTAGTATCATCGGAGCAATTCAAGCTTGAAGTATCCCCCGTTTTCAGCAGGGGGAATTAAGCATAAAAACCGATGTTTTAAACTGTTTAACTTGACACGTGACCTAAAACCACTGTGTTTATGACGTGACATCCAAAGTGAGGTGCTCCAAAAGCATCCGTCTGACGCATGTGTGCATTGACGGCATTTAAATGTATTGAAATAAACAATATATTGCCTTCTAAAGCCACTTTGTGCATTGTCTTATAAATGCTTTACCTGTCTGCCACAATAATGTAATGCATTTTATTATCTGAATTATTATATTTGTGATATTTTGAGGGTCTTTCTTTGCAAATATCTATAAATGCGAATAATTGTAATGAATTAGATTGATTGATTAATTAATCAGCATAGCATGTAATTAAATTGATTTAAAAAACTATTAATCAGTAGGCTTCACATGTGATACATGGACATGAACTTGAAAATAATCCAGAATATTTCTGTGTTGAAATCGTAATTTGTGTGTCTTATTGTCCTCCAAGCCAGTGGCTCATTTTCTTGACTCTATCTCAAATATTTGTCAGTCTAGCACAAACCATTAAGACTCTAAAACTCAGAAGAAACCCAGTGAAGTTGTCTTTGTACAGACACTTCACAAACACACTCATCTTTGCCGTTCTTGGTGAGTATATGGCATGCATGTCAAATATGGGACCCAAGAATTTAACTCGTCAACAGCATAAATCACGTTGGCTAATGCATGGCTTGTTTCAGCCTCAATCATTTTCATGATGTGGACGACGAAGAAGTTCCGTTTAGCAGATTGCCAGGCGGTGAGTATTTGAATCTCCCGAGATTCTAGCTGTCTGCTCTGTGTCAGAATAGTTGGATCTAGATTGGTTAATTGAATGATGATTAAAGGTCAATAGAAGTCTATTTGTGAACATTGAGGGATGTGTGTTTGTGAGCAGGACTGGATGGAGTTGTGGGTGGATGATGCATTCTGGAGGTTCCTCTTCTCCATCATACTGCTGGTCATCATGTTTCTGTGGAGGCCGTCAGCCAACAACCAAAGGCAAGACCCTATCAAACCCTAGTGAGATACCTCGGTGTATTCTGCCTACATAGGCAGCAACCTAACTGTAATGGAACCACATAAGTGACGAAGATGGAATTGTTTTTATGGGCAGCCATGCACTTATGGGACAGGACCAAAATGTTGGGACAAAGTTTGTAATCTCAAAATGCCTTCTGTGTAGGTATGCGTTCACACCTTTGATTGATGACTCTGATGACGAGGAGATTGAAGAGTTCCTGGTGCCAGCAAATATAGGTCAGTCCACATACTTTCTGTCTAGATATCTGAGACTTCTTGCAGTTAACCGGTACAATAACAATTGTGTGAACATTGCACTTGGGTTCATTTAAAGGGATAGTTTACCCAAAAATGAAAATTCTCTCATCATTTACTCACCATCATGATATCCCAGGTGTGTTTGACTTTCTTTCTTCATCAGAACAAATTTGAAGAAAATTAGAAAAATATCTCCGATCAGAAGGTCCTTAAAATGCAAGTGGATGGTGATCAGACATTTTGAAGCTCCAAAAATCACAGACAGTCAGCATACACGTCATCCATACAACTCCAGCGGTTAAATTAATGTCTTTTAAAGCGACACAATCCCTTTTGGTGTGAAAAGTTACATTTTTAAGTACTTTTTAACTATATTCCATCGCTTCCGGTAAGATTCACGAGAGCGCCGAGTTCACGTGGTCTCTCGTATGACGTATTCATGTTGCCATATTACGGATGTAATCTCTCGTTCTTCTCTCAGATGAGACATCAAAGATAAGCACACAAAACATACAAATACAGATCTAAACCAAAAATGATTGGATAATTTTCATTTTTGGTTGAACTAACCCTTTAAATCACAAAAAAGTTAAACATGAGAGTAATTCATATGTACTCATTCTTCGTCAGCTGATGGGATAAAGTTGAGGGCAGCTAAGACAGAAACTAACGGCACAGTGAAACCTGCAGCAGCCAATCCGGTTAGTTTAAACATGTCAATGAACTCTCCCATGTTTTTATATTTATGTTGTATTATTATACTTATCTTTTTATTATATTACTTTCATTAATATGTGTTTGTATTTATAAAATTGCAACCTAAATATACACACATTATTACCATTTTCAGGATGAAGATTTGAAGTGGGTGGAGGAGAATATTCCCACCTCTCTTACTGATGTGTAAGTCTATTTATGTTGGAAACAATACTAACAAACACACTAGCAGACTGGAGCTCAAACCCCCTCCCAACAAAATGTTTTTTATCCATGCAAATTTGAAATTATCTTTTTTTATTTCAGAGCACTTCCTGTTCTTCTCGACTCTGATGAGGTATGAAACTCTTTTACTATTTGGATAATTTTCCTTTGTCTTTCTGTTTATTCCTTCTGTCTTCTGCTCCTGATAAGGAATATGTAGAGTGCACAAAATAATGAAGTCTTCAATTAGCATTATGTGTCAACTATAACAGTGGTGTGTCAATTTCATAAGCAAATTTTCAAAGAAACAAACCAGTAAAAATCTGTCAATAGACATACATTTTTGGAAATCCCTACTACCGCCTCATCATAGGGAATGGTCTTCCGTTATGTGGAAATGACCTTCTGCTAAGGGACTTTGCTAGTGTTTTTGTCTCTGTTGGGCTAGACTACTAGAACTTGCTCTGTCGAAAAAATTAGTTGAAACATGATTATTACAAAATAACATCTGGATTAACCGTGCATATCTAGCAATATGTACTATGTTATTAGTAATTGCATATTGTCTGCAAAAACTATATGTAATTTTTAGGGCTGTCAATTTAACACTTTCATTTAGTGCAATTGATTATATGAAAATAACGCATAAAATTTTGTTCGCGTTCAGCAGGGGGCAGTCAGCGCATACACAGCCTTTCACAGATGCCACGCTTTTGCGTTCAAAGACAGCTGAAGAGAGCGAAATTGAATCAAAAACACACTGTTTTTGTGTGTGTCTCTTTAAATGCAAATGAGCTGCTGCTCCCCACCCCCAACATAGCTCTGGTCTTTGTGAATACAAACAGAGACAATGGTAACTTTAGCTGCATTAGCCGTGGAATCAGCTAGCAAACACATTTGGAAAGGCGATTTGCAAACGTTCAGAAAATAAAAAAAAACGTGCGATACTTACATCTTCAGGATATAAAGCTGGAACACGAACAGTTGGTACTGATCCATGCTTGAGAATAAAAAGTTTTGACACATTTCTTATATTATATTGACAGTTATTCACAAAGCAGTATGGTGTAAAAAGATTTGCATAAACATACACACATTTTTGTATGTTTTGGGGCACATTTCCTTCAAAAACAAAACTTGTCCACTGCGTCTTCAGTGGCTCTGATGTCAGGAGTACATGAAGACTCTTATGTTCACTTTTACAGCAACAACAGAACACTTATGACACTTACGAAGCTGAGACATTATTCTTCTCACTGTATCTGCTCCAGTGCGGAAAAAATGGCCGATTGTGTGTAGATCACTCAGGGGAGGATCTATGATAATAGGGTGGAGTCCATCACCAGTCGTGGGCGTGGCCTGCTCTAACGTGACGTCACTTTAGAGCAGAAACGGAAAGCATTCATTTTGACACAGTTTTTCTCACATTTATGTACAAACACTATTTAAAAGTACATTTTGCATAATAGGTCCCCTTTAAAATTGACACAGCATCCAAAAACGCAGTGTTTATGGCGCTAAAACACGATGCAACCAAAGTGAGATGCCCTAAAAGCATCCGTTGGACATATGTGTTCATTGACAAATCTTTAAAATTAGCGCAGACAGAATACGTGCTGTGAGAGATGATGAACTTGATTGAAAAAAAGATTGTGGTCTAGAGTGGGGCAAAAGTAGGCTTATGTTCAATATAATGGAAATAAAACAAACAATAGGCTATATTGACTTTATTATTTAAATTATTATATATTAAATTAGCTATTTTTATGGGGCCTTTTTCTTTAGCAAATGGTGTGATTAATCAGCAAATCATGCAATTAATTGGATAAAAAATTTTTTTAAATATTGTGACTGTAACTGTTACCTATATCACCTGCCCCTACTAACCTGTATGTAATTGTGTACATATTCACCTGTTGTAAATAAATGGAATAACTGATACTGGATTTTCTTCATGATATTTGCACAGGAGATCATGACCACAAAGTATGAGATGTCTAAGATGGAGTGAGTAGAGAAAGACCTGCATCTACAGCAAGCCTCCAGAGACCACCCATACGCTGTTCCTCAAACTGGCGTCTGACCCTCACCAGAGAGAGTGACAGACAGACTGTTTTTAGCTCCTTTGGTCTGCTTGGTTGGTGGCCTTTGGGTGCGATGAAGAAATCGTGCTGATGGGGTGGAAGTATTCTAGCAAATTTAGACGCCGTACTAGCTGAACGTCATGTGAGGTGTTACCTCTTTTCTCTGAACTCTTAAAAACGTCCAGCAGACTCTGTCAACATTGACCTGTATTTATGTTTCTACACGTTTGTGATGCCATGCCTCTTAAAATTGTGCATGACTAATCAAATGCAGTAATAATTCATTTTTCAGATGGGTTTTTGTATTCATTTTTGTTTGTTTGTTTGTGTGCTTGTCACTCAAAGTTAAACTTGAAAAACAATTATTTATAAGGAATTTCAAGTTGAATGACCAAAGTGTCTTCTCCTACAGTTAGGACCTTGTCTTTGGCTGTATATAGTGTTATTTAACTGTTTCATACTGGTTCATAGTTTTGTCTATAATTTCGAGACATAATGTAAAATGTGAATAGTAGATGACTGTTGGTGTGACAGATTTGTATCGGTGTGTCCAGGGAGTCAGTCAATTTTTATTAAATTATGTTTTTGCTTTGAACGTGTGTCCTGCTTAAAAGAATAGTTCACCCTGAAGTAAAAATCATTTACTCATCCTTCTATCGTTCCAAACACATTTTATGCAACACAAAAGGACACTTCTCTTTTTCATACAATAAAAGTGCACGGTGATTTATGCAATCAAGCTCCAAAAATGACATGAAAGCATCATCGAAGTATTGTAAAAGAAATAGCCCAGGCTATGTGCATCTTAAGCATATGCATCTTAATCTCAGTAGATGCGTACTAAAGCCTTAAACGCTTCTGTTCTTGAGTTTTGTTTTGCATTTGGCTTTATCACAATCTTTGTTTCTGTCAGATTGTCATTTTTACTTTGCTGCCCTTGTCTTGACATTCTGTGACATGTCTTCGAAACAGAACGACGTGTGCTTTTAACATGAGCCGTAAACAGGATGACTTAAACTTACAGAAAGAGATAAAACATTGTCAAATAACTGTATAATATAAAGTGCACTTCAAGTGAATGTGATGTCTTTGGCCATGGGATGCAGTGATTTAACAACCCTTGTGCATCAGTTTAAAAAAGTTACTCCGAGGTCATTAGAGGGCAAGAATGTCTGCGTCAAAAAACTGCCATAATATTATATATTAATATTATTTTTGGTAATTTTGTTTAACCAACATCTGTCCTGATCATAACTACCAAATGTTCATTAATTTTCAGGATTTTAGCCCTTTTAATGCCTGTTTGTTTATATAATGCCACTATTGTTTTTTATGGAAATAAAACCAGTCTTGGATATGTCAATGATTAGCAACAACAGATTTTTATGCATTATAATTTTTTATGCAGTGCCAGATTTAAAATAAAAAACACTCAGGACCTTGCCATAAAAATATTATATATTCATAATATTTTGCACTTTCACTGACTTAAACCAACATCAGTTTTGATCATAATTACATAATATTCATTCATTTTCAGGATTTTAACCCTTTAAATGTCATTTTGTTTACATATGTCACTGTTGTTTTTTTTACTCGGACACACAAAATGCACGCACACAATTTTAGCTGCATCATTTATTCAGTTGTCCTGCATTGCTCTATAATACAGCAATCAGAAAATAGGAAAAAGCATGTATTTGCTCCATAGGCTGAACATGAGGAAAATGGCGCCATCTGGTGGAAAATATAAAAAGTTTACATTTTGAAGCCAGGGCTCCGGAATAAAAACATAATATCATTGAATTCATGATTTTATGCTTTAATGGAACTGGGGTCAAATATTGCAGTTTGAATGGGTTTCAATGGGGACATTTTTGTCCTCAAGGTCCTGAGTGTAACTATTTTGTGTACACAGTGTAGTATAGATATATTTTAGGAACTGAGGTTGAAATATAATAATTCCCCTCAAAAATACACACCTTTGGCCAAATTTGTGCCGTTGGAATTATCACAGCTAAAATGATTGAAATAAACTAAAATGAAAGACAATAATGTCCTGACGGTCACACAAGGGTTAATTTAATCTGTATGATTCTGCCCTTGTCTTTTCATTTTTCTTACTATTTTGCTTCCTTAATAAAAATCTTTTACTTTCAACTGGTTTCTTTGCTTTTTATTCACAATCAGGTGAACTCCTGTAATGCAGCCTCAGTAAGAGAGCACACCTGAAGTCCCAAAGTCTGAGCGCAGGTTCTGTCTTTATGCATGTTTATCCAGGTGTCATTCACGTTAACCAATGTGGGTTGCAATAAAGACTCTTTATTACAGTCTAATCAACAGCTCTCGAGAAAAAAATGGCTTTTACAATAAGATGGTGTCTTCCTGTTTTGTCATACATTGTGCATTTGTAAGAGTTAATAATGTTCTGAATTTAACAGATATTCCTTCATTTCTCTGGAACCTAACTTTTGTAGCCAGATTTAACGTGAGTGGTGCCACGAAGCTTTGGGTGATTAATGGGTGGTTGCCAGGGTGTTACTATGCAAGGTGTTCTGAGTGGTTTTTAGTTGTTGCTATGCAGTTATTAGGGTGTCTTGGCCCAAGTCAGAGTTCACACTCAAGTCTCAGTGATATTTTGGTCTCCAGATATGGCTTAACTTCCTCCTTCAGTGCATGGATTGTTTTGCCCTTTTTATTATCCACTGATCACTTCGATCACCTGATCACATTGAATAGTATTTTTAAAAGTTGAATAGTTAGGGTTAGGGGTGTGTTCCCTTGCGAAACAAATCAAATGTATCCGCAAACTTGCTGCTTGTTATTTTCACATGCAAATGAGCTTGTAATTCACCAGAAATGTTTGCCAGAAGTTTTCAGCTCTTCACCTGTAGTGGCGAACATCCGGCAATCCTTTGGCAACAATGGACAATTTGCCACAAGTTTGCCGCAAAGCTCATTTGCATGTGACAAATTATCTGTGGCAAATTTGCAGTGAACTCTCAATTTTTGTAGGGATTCAGGTAGAAAGTAGAAGCAATATAGTGATACTTGCATTAGCAAACACCACTATTAAAAATACTTTTATTTATTTATTTATTTTTGCATAAGATTAATGAGCACCGACCACCTTGTGAGAAGATATTACTGCGTTTAAGCAAAACAGAGCAAGTACCAAAACCATGCACCACCAGTCACATTATGTAGCATAAAACCTAATGGATAAAGTAATATACTTTATTTTGAATATTTAGAATAAATATTGTGAAAACGTATTTAAGAATAAAATCGAATTTATCTGTATCGTATCTTATATAGGCCCTATATATATATATATATATATATATATATATATATATATATATATATATATATAATAGGATAGATTTAAATGTATTAATAAATGGGTGTCGAAAATGTTTAATTTGAAAGTTAATGAACTCTTTACATGCTGTGAAATTGACATATTTTCGGAAATCGCGAAATACCCGGGAATCAATGGCGTTAGCGCAATGCATTTTTAGGCGCGAAAAATGCGCGCGAATATAACATTTTGACTAATAACCACTTACATTTCGGTCTGTTCCTCACACAAACGTTTTCTTAATATAGCGCACAATCGTTTAGACTACTTTGATTGTATTTTTATGGTGTTTTTTCTTTTTTTGGAGCTTGACAACCTCAGTACTCACACACTTTCATTGTATGGAGGATTATTTTGTGTGTGCGCGCGTCACTTTTACATAAAACATTTGGCTTGAAACGACTTGAAACCTCAATGAGAGAATTTTCAAATATACGTGATTCCTTCAACTCGACCTGACGGTGTAATTTCGAGTCTTTTTTCAAGATCATGCCATAAGGGGGCGTCCCAAACCAATTGATGCAGACGTTCATGCCCAAAACATTGGATATAATCGGATCCAATGCAGCCTACTTCTTGATGATAATGTTCTGTACATCAATTATGTCTCCAAACGTTATGCATAATTTAAAGTAGTCTACATAAAGATTTTTGGAATACAAAACAGATTGCCCAGTTGTGCAAGTATCAGGTTATCAAGAAAACCTTCACACCGTTTGCTTCGGATGCTGTCAGCATCAGATTTCTGTTTCTATAAGCAAGAAAAAGTACTGTGAACATATGGTTCTCCCAGCAAAACAACCACAACCCCTTGAGAGTCTTTCAGCCACTCTGTGAACTTTAACCTTAAGTCGAGGAACGTGACTAACACCAATAACTTCAGCTAAATAACAAGGACATCGATCTACTTTTCCAAAGGAAACACGTGGTTTTGTTGATGCATGACACGTTTACATTTTTCTGTTCTGTATTTGGTCTAATTGCATCGTCCAATCCAACATACTGATTTATTTACATCAAAACACAAACCCAAACTCTCTAAAGACACCACATTAACTCACCTGATTTGAGTTTAACATGCTGTTTTCTCACATCTGAACCTTCATGACATGCTGTCAGTCTGCAGATATGCTGATTTTCAGAGGTCAGTGGGTCAGTGGTGTTTTTGTCCTTTTAGGAGCTTGACAGACCCTTGTAACTGTATGCTCTCGTTGTATGGAGAAGAGTTTGAAACAATCTGAGAGTGAGTAAACGTTGACATAATTTCCATTTCGGGGTGAACAGTTCCTTTAAAGTGTCTCTGACAAACATCACTGCACTTGTACAAAAACCTTTTGTAGCCTTTAATCTGGCCAGTGAACAGAGAATAAAGATGTTACGCAATAATTAAACTCTTTCACAGTAGAAGTGCATTGTCGTTCTAAGACTGGACCCGGTTGTCAAGAACATGTGCTTCTGGAAGCTTGTGGTTCTTTTGATCTATTGGACATTATAGCCACAGAGAGAGAAAAGATGGGGGAAGCACACACATGTGGTCAACATTACTTTGCTTTTTTTCATTCTAGCAAATACATATTTGAAAAGCCCATTGAGAAATACTCTTTAATTTCCTGATAGTTATTGTTTTTGGCATTCTTCTAATTTCTAAGTTTATGGTACCCGTCAGATGAGATCATGGGTACTGCGGCATTGAGTTTGAGAAGAACAACTAATTCCTGAATTCACCATAAAAGTTTTTGGCTTCTTCAATACACATATAAAATGTGAGATCATGCCTGTTATTCTACTGAAGAAATACAAGTGACCAAAACATAACATATATTAATGACAAATGTCAATAGGGGCCAATTTTTGGAGGGTTTAAAGGCAGAAATGTGAAGCTTATAATTTTATAAAAGCACTTCTGTTATAATGTGTGTATTATTTAATCTGTAAAGTAGTTTAAATCATCGTTTTTACACCCATTTTAGGGTTTACTGCATTAAGTTGTCAGGGCAACAAAGTCTTTACACAAAAAAGGTTAGCAAGTGATTTTTTCACACTAAAATATTGCTAACACACATAATGTTTACGTTTTTGGCTATACTTTTGAAACAGTGAGTATTTTTAAGTTTATGGATTGACCCCATTCACTTGCACTGTAAGTGTTTCACTGGAACCCAGATTTTTGGGTGGATTTTTCCCCCATTTTCACCCAATTTCCAATGCACTTTTAAGTCCTCGTGGTCGCGTAGTGACTCGCCTCAATCCGGGTGGCGGAGGACGCATCCCAGCTTCCTCCGCATCTGAGACCATCAATCCGTCTTATCACGTGGCTCGTTGAGCGCATTGCCACGGAGACATAGCATCCACGCACAACTCACCACGCGCTCCACCGAGAACAAACCACATTATAGCAACCACGATGAGGTTACCCTAAGCATGTGACTCTACCCTCCCTAGGCCAATTTGGTTGCTTAGGAGACCTGGCTGGAGTCACTCAGCACACCCTGGGATTCAAACAAGCGAACTCCAGGGGGTGGTAGCCAGCGTCTTTAACACTAAGCTACCCAGGCCCCCAGATTTCTGCTTTTTTAAAGAAAAGGAGGGACGAGTCAAAATACATTTTTGTGGTATCAACATTATGCCACAAATGCTGCCAACATGATGTGTGCACAAGACGGAGGAATACAAATAAATAATATGTAAAATAGCCATTGAGTTTATTATTAGATATCAAACCTCATATACACATGACAATGCAAGCATTAACAGCAATTAACATTTCATTTTTAAATGCAAAATTTATAACAAAAAGAAATGTTCATGCATTGTTGTTCTTAGTAAAAACAATCAACATACATGAAGAACAATACAAATAGGCAGCTTTTCAATGTAGATAGATGCTAAAGAACTGTTGTTTATATCGGTCTATTTGACCCTTTGAGCTCATCGACTGACAGTAATGCACATTTATACAAGCTGAAATTAACTTTTTCCGCAAAGGTAATAAAAGCAATATCTCAGAATCAGCAACATTAGGCATTAACTATTTTTTTACCAATCTACCACGTGTTCATTTATCAACTAGTTATAAAGCTCTTTTGTTTCTTTTTCCACCCCTAAGATTTGCCCGTACTTTTTTTGCTGTTTATTGACATCAGCATTATACACTTTGCTGCACCGTTTCACTCGACCTACGTCAACCTATATTGGCCAAACACATTTGTTTTTTCAGCCTGATTTGCAAAATGACCTACATGGTTCATTACACATGGCAGTTCTGAGGTGAAATGTCCACTGTGTGACAATAAAAGCCAGTAATGTTTTCCCTAACAGATTAGTTTTTTTAGGTTAACGCTTCAACAAAACACATCACACAACCCTAAACCTAAAACCTAACTGATAAAAGTCATAAAAAGCAAATGTGACATAAAAACACAATTGCTGAAGCAACCACATAAATTTGTGGTGCTTTTATGACACATTCAGATCACGTATCGGATCATGGAGGGTTGTTTTGGGGTGGCGTAGTGGGCTAAAGCACTAATCTGTTAAGCAGAAGGTTGCTGGTTCGATCCCCACAGCCACCACCATTGTGTCCTTGAGCAAGGCACTTAACTCCAGGTTGCTCCGGGGGGATTGTCCCTGTAATAATTGCACTGTAAGTCGCTTTGGATAAAAGCGTCTGCCAAATGCATAAATATAAATGTATTGACTCGAGTGCTCTTCAGGACTCGTACCCCAGTCCTTTGCATTGCAAGTGCAATCCTCTATCAGTTGAGCTGCCTGAAAAAGCTTGTAAATGCAGTTAATTATGTAATGCAACTGTTAAAATGTTTCACTTTATAAGTCATGCACTCTAGTAAAAGTGTTTAGATGTCATAAGATAGCATTGTGTGAGGAACAGGATGAAAAAGTAAGAGATAATGAAGTGATAATCTGACGTTTTAAGTGAATAATAGTAATTGTTTTAGCGCCTCTAAGAAAACTGCCGCAGTACATACAAGCCACATAAAGAAACGTTGTTTAAAATTGTAGGTGTAGTAACGTGATGAAATGAGACCAGTTTGCATTTTTTTTAAAAACAACCCTGCATATGCTGCATATTGAAGGGTTGCAGTTTGGGATGGTACTTTAAAGGTGAAGTGTGTAAATTCTGTGCCATTAGCAGCACCAAACGGGATTGCAAAAGTAATAATTGTTTCCAGACATGTTTCCAAAACACTCCTAACACTTCTTCTGCCCCGCCCCCTCACTTCCATTGCACATACAAATAGGTAGTCCCACCCAAAAGTAAGCTACTGGTTGAACCAGAAGTTGACATGTTGGGCAAACAAGCAAACAGAGCAATGTTTTGAAACCAGCACTGTGTTTACACTCTTCAGGAAGTGTACTTACAAATGGCTTTCTTAAATATGCCATTATTTATTTAATCTAAATAAGTCTTTACACATTAAACTGCGATAAGAGAAAGCATTTAAACATCTAAACAATTACACACTTCCCTTTTAGCCAAACACGCACAAACACGACTTTCCACTGTACATTCAATAACTTTCATTTTTGCGGCACTCCAACGTCCAAATATGAGCTGCCTATAATAACAACTCTTTCATCGAGCCTTGGCAATAAGGAGAACATTATCTTCGCCCTTTCCTTCACCAAGTCTAAACATCAACACTCAATTTAGACACTTTACAGCTCAATCAGATAACTCGCCCTCCTTAGAACTCGTACGGCGAAACCAGAATGTGGACTCGCGCCAGATGTTTGGCTTGAAAGGTGCGGTCAGCGTACTCGGCCATCTCTACTTCCACGCTGAGCTCTTGTGGACCTCGCAGCGGTTGAACCAGGATCAGCTCTCCGGTTTGACGGTCTGAGCGCTGCATCACAAACATGCTCCGGGCGTCCCCTCCTCCGGCGATGCCAAATCGGAGGCTGTCCGGGCCCGGCCGACCTGGAGCTGCTGCGGTGGCCATTCGGAACAGGGTTGCTGGCGTGCGCAGGTTCGAGGGCAGAGATAGGTAGTGGTAAGAAATGGTCTTTGCGGCAGATGGACAGGCACGGCTCTCCATTGGACAGGGATTCCTTTCACATTGACTGTGGTAGAGAAAATGTATCAATAAGGGCCAAAAAATTACTTTTGATTTATTACACCCTGCAGTGTTACAAGTGTCTTACTATGCAGTTACTAAGCATTACATCAATACTTTTTAACTATGTTTGGAGAACAACAGCTAATTGTGCTCATATTGGTTTTTAAGTCTAGAAACGGTTTAACACCCTCATATCTCTCTGACCTGTTGATAGATCACCACCCAGTGAGAGCTCTCAGGTCTGCCGATCAAAGAATTTTGGGTTGTTCCAAAATCAAAGTTAAAGTCTAGGGGCGATCAGGGATTTGCAGTAGCAGCTCCCAAACTTTGGAACACCCTACCAAGTCAAAGTAGAACTGCCCCCACACTGCCTATTTTTAAATCTAAACTAAAAACATTTTTATTTGATTTGGGATGCGAGGCTTCACTGTATTTGCTCTGTTTTTGTATTATGTGTGACTTTGTGCTGATTGTATCTGATGGTAATTTATGTTTTATTGTACAGCACATTGGTCAATGGCAGTTGTTTTTAATGGTGCTCTATAAATAATAAATTGATTGATTATGTAGACATACAGCAGACAAATAATTAAGCAATAATAAAACAATATTGGTCCTAATTATATCTAATATTCTTTATGTTTATATATATATATATATATATATATTACTGAGAATAAAAGCAGATTAATAATTAAGCATAGAACGTTAAAACCATGCAAAAAAATACTTTATGGTCATATAATTTATGAAAATTGATTAAAAATAAAATCTGAATAAAAGAAAAATAATTAAGTATAGAATATAATTGCCAATCAAATAATGCAAAATAAATAAATAAATAAATAAATAAATCCTTATGGTCCTAAATACGTCTAATAATTTTTATGCAAAGTATAATTTGTTTTATTCTTTTGTTAAATTGTTTTTAAAGAATAAAAAATAAATAAATGCATATGAATAATATGCCATTCAATTGCCATTCAAATAATGCACAACAATCTTTCTGGTCCTACATATGTCTCATTTTTTTTATTAAAAAGTTTCTTATTCTTCTGTTGATTAAAAAAATAAATAAAAGCAGATGAATAGTTTATTGTAAAATATGCTGAATTGTCATGTAAATAAGGCAAAACATTTTGATGGTCCTAAACATGTCTAATATTCTTTAGGAAATGTATAATTTCATATTCATCAGATTAATTTATAATTTTTTTAAAGTGGTTTAGAATAAAAGCAAACAATAATTCAGCATAGAATATGCTTAAATGCCATGACAAAAATGCAATTTTTTTTTTATAAATAAATACAAATGTATGGTATTAAATATGTCTAATTTACTTTTCAAAAAAATTATCATTTGTATTTTCTGTTGTTGCTTTTTTTTAAATCAGAGTAGAATAAAATATGCAATAAGGCAAAACATTTGAATGGTTCCAAATATGTCTAATATTCTTTAATAAATATACAATTTCTTATATATTTAAGATTTATACATAAATTACATATATTTTTTTGTAAATAAAAGCAGATGAATACTGAAGGTTTTTTATTTGTGTGTGTGTGTGTGTGTATGAGATGCACCAAAAAAAATATTTTTTTGTGTGAACCATTCCAGAATAGGACAGCTACACTTCTGAGTATTTCTGGTTATGTTACAGAACAGCTTGTGTGCCTGAAAGCTTTAAAGTTTAGTGACTAGCAGATTACTGCTTCTCGAACATTCAACCAGACACAAAGGGGCTATTCACATCTCACGTCAGCTTAACAAACAGCTTACATAAACAAGAAAAACAAATGATTGAACCACTTAAATCATACCACAACCAGGTGGCAAGTGATTTAGAGAGAGCATTAGTGGCCCAAGTGCTGCATGTGTTTGAAATGGAAACACAAAGTAAAAAACATCTAGTCAAATTGTCCCAAACAAATCTGTGGGTTTATTAAATTGTTTATTAAATTAAACTTCATAAAGTTACAAATTATTCATTAAGTGAGTTATTACTGTAGCTTTATTCCAAAATGATTGAGCTGCCTACCTAGACAACATACATAGAAATCAAAGTCTGAAGAAATCGATGTACTTTCTTATTTTACACGATTGCGCTTTGCCTTTAAAAACGACTTTCCTGTTTGGTTGATGTCACAAATCCCTCTTATTTCTATATCCATTCTGTACATAGACTGTAGACACTTTTGTTTACCATCTAATCAATTCCTAACAGATAAAATCAAGTCCCGCCCTACATTTTGTCTCATTGAATGTCCTGTTTCACTCATTGCGCTACACGTTGACTTTAAGGCGTAATAGTCGCTCCTGAACTTTTTTAAAAGGTATCATTTTTTAAAACTATAATATGTGTCCAGAAAAATATTGTTTTTCTTAAAATAGCAAAAGAAATAAAAGTATTATAAATGAAATATCAATCAAATAAAAAAATGTTTATTTTTTCCAAATATTAGTGTGTGTAATGTTTTATTTTTTCTCCCAATTTTGGAATGCCCAATTCCCAAAGTGCTTTTAAGTCCTCGTGGTGGCGTTGTGATTCGCCTCAATCCGGGTGGCGGAGGACGAATCCCAGCTGCCTCTGCGCCTGAGACCGTCAACCCGCTCGTCTTATCACGTGGCTTGTTGAGCGCGTTGCCACGGAGACATAGTGCGTGTGGAGGCTTCATGCCATCCACCGCGGAATCCACACTCAACTTGCGCCCCATTGAGAACGAACCACGTTATAGTGACCACGAGGAGGTTACCCCATGTGACTCTACCCTCCCTAGCAACCGGGCCAATTTGGTTGCTTAGGAGACCTGGCTGGAGTCACTCAGCACGCCCTGGATTTGAACTAGCGAACTCCAGGGGTGGTAGCCAGCATCTATTACCACTGAGCTACCCACGCCCCCTGTGTGATGTAATTTTATGCTTATTAGAGTATCCCAGCATTCGCCTTGCAACATACTAATGTCAACTTTATTGGAATCAAAGTCAGTGACCACATCCACACAAATACGTTTTCGTTTCTCGACGTTGACGCCTCTCAGCTTTTTCCTCCACCAAACAGACTTTCTCCATGACCGCATAATTTGGAAAACAACATCTTTGATGAGGAAACTGAAAATGGAGGTTACAACCTTAAACTGATTAGTGTGGATGTGGCCTATGTTGACCGTTCCAAATCAGTCAGTAATGAGGTTCTATTTGCAATAGGACAGCAGTTAGTAAGGCAGTTCATTATGTTTTGGAATAGAGCTTTATGCGTGCATGTGCCCACTCACAAAGTTGAGGTCTTCACGTAGCTGACGTTGCCGTGCGAGTGCGGACACTCTGGGTTAACACACTGGAAACTTCCTCCGGTGTTGATACAGGTAATGCCACGACTGCAGTTGTGCTGTTGTGTAAGACATTCGTCCACATCTGGAGAGCCCAGAGCGAGGGAGACATTAAAATCAGAGGACAGAAATAACAGAGCGAGAGAAAAGAAGTGAGTTGTGAGAGACTGTTTGTTTGGACTTTAAATTAGATTTGCATTCAGTTCTCTGATATTTCGCTACACTGCAAAAATAAAAACAACATTTTTGTTTTTGTTTTTTGTTCTAAACCTCCATCAAAAAAGGAAAGGTAAGTAAGGTGTGTCAAAAAAAGTAAGTTGTGGTGTTATTTCATAAATTAATTTAAAATGTAGATTTTAATAAGCATAAGCATAAACGTTACAATATTTTGTAGCTCAGTGGTAATAGATGCTGGCTACCACCCCTGGGGTTCGCGAGTTTGTATCCAGGGCGTGATGAGTGACTCCAGCCAGGTCTCCTAAGCAACCAAATTGGCCCGGTTGCTAGGGAGGGTAGAGTCACATGGGTTAACCTCCTTGTGGTCACTATAATGGGGTTCTCGCTCTCGATTGGGCACGTGGTGAGTTTTGCGTGGATGCCGCGGAGAAAAGTGTGAAGCTTCCACACGCGCTATGTCTCCGCGGTAACACGCTCAACTAACCACGTGATAAGATGCGCGGATTGACAGTTTCAGATGCAGAGGCAACTGAGATTTGTCATCCACCACCTGGATTGAGGCGAGTCAATACGCCACCACGAGGACTTAGAGCGCATTGGGAATTGGGCATATCAAAATTGGGGAGAAAAAAATATATATTTTTACTGGAAAACACAACAAAAATTCTCCATATGAAAATGATTTTTTTTTTGCAGTGTTTGAGATAGTCACTGACAATACAAAAAATGCACAAAGCAAAAAAAAAAATTTTTTTTTACTAAGTATTTTTGTCTTGTTTTCCAGTAAAATTATTCTTTAATCTTGTTTTAAGCATAAACCTCACTAAATAATTCTTCTTGATTTCTTTAGAAACAAGACTTTGTATAATATACGTCATATATATCTTGTTTTAAGGATTATTAGGATATTTTTACTGGAAAATAATTCACAAATACACATTTAGAATATAAATCTTTTCGGAGCAGGGTTGTTTAAAACCAGCCCTAAAGAACTCCCTCACATTTGCTCCCGAAATGTTCATCCAAGCCACATGCCAAAAACTGACTCACTTAATCCTCTTCCACATCCTCACTATTTGTCTTCATCTACCCACTTTATTTACCCCTGGAGATCTTTGTAAGGTGTCCAAAAGTGTTACAAACAGAGTGTCTTTTTTAGATCTTGTTTCAAACCATGAGCTTTGCCACTCACCCTCACAGCTTCTACCATCTGCGAGTAGTTTATATCCGGTGGGGCAGGAACAGTGGTATGATCCCGGGACGTTTATGCAGGTGTGGCTGCACAGAGGCCCTCCACGATCAGCCTTATACACCTCACATTCATTCACATCTGTATAAGATTTATAAGAGCACATTGGGGCTTTATTATCAGCGTAGAGCTTAAATATCAGTGTGCGAACATCTATTACCTTTTACTGCATTGGTTTTCTACATTTTATACCGGATCTGTATACGACTGGTTAGGATGGGCACTTCCCAGATACTTCTCTAAAATTAAAAGATCTATAAGATAGATTCTCCCTAGAAAACGACCCCAGTAATCACACATGTCTCCTTTAGATTTTCAGAAACGTGGTCTGTGAGACTCACCCTGGCAGATGCTGTTGTCTGAGGTTCCGCTCATGTGGAATCCAGCGTCACAGCTACAGTGCTGGGCCCGGTCCACTTTTGCACAGCGAGGTTTACGGCTAAAGGCCGGATCATTCATGACGCTCCATTCCGGAGGTGCTGAGAGAGAAAGGAAAGATCTCACTGGGATCATATTGTACAGTATGGCATAGGCATACATACTTATATATAAGTTAAAGGAACAGTTCACCCCAAACTGATCATTCTCTCATCATTTACTCACCCTCATGCCATCCTAGATGTGTATGACTTTGTTTCTTCAAAGAATATATCAGCTCTGCTGGCCCTAACAATGCAAGTGAATGGTGACCAGAACTCAGAATCTCCAAAAAGGACATAAAGGCAGCATAAAAGTCATCTTTATGACTCCAGAGGTTAAATCCATATCTTCAGAGGTGATTTAAGTGTGGGTGAGAAACAGATCAATATTTAAGTCCTTTTTTACTGTAAATCTACACTTTCACTTCAACAGCCTGGTATGGAAGTGACATTCACTTTCATATTCATCCACCTACTGGTCGGGGTTAATAAAAGGTGGAGATTGCTAGTAAAAAGAGACTTAAATATTGATCTGTTTCTCATACACACCTATCATATTTCTTCATAAGACATGGATTAAACCTCTGGAGCTGTATGGATTACTTTTACGCTGCCTCTATATCCATTTTGGACCGTCTGGATTCTGGTCACCATTCACTTGCATTGTACGGACCGACAGAGCTGAAATATCCTCTAAAATCCTTCATTTGTGTTCTGCGTAAGAAAAAAGTCATACACATCTGGGATGGCATGAGGGTGAGTAAATGATGACAGAATTGAAAATGTAACCTTATTTAGCACTCTAAAACACCAATGCCAACCGTAACCTTATGCCGTGTTAACAAAGCCACACAGTTCACATGCTTGTTTTAGACACATGCAATTCCCAGGGCGTATAGAGTGGTTGTTAGGGCGTTGCTAGGTAATTGCTCAGGTTTCCTAAAAGGTAGCTTACGGCCAAAGTAAAAAGACTCCACCATCAAGTCTCTAGATATGGCTTGGGTCTATTTTTCAATGTAAGTCTGTGAGATATTTTCATTCTTATTAGCGTCCACTAAGAGATTAAACACTAGATCGCTTAGATAAGTACTAGCACACCTCTTCTGAAAAAGAGGTTATATGAAACACACATGATGATATAAGAACAGACCTGTCTGCGTCTGGTATTGACAGTGGCTCCCGCTCCAGTTGTGTGGACAGGTGCACTTGTACTGGTTAAGACTCTGCACACACGTGCCACCGTTCTGACATGGGTTACTGGAACACACGCTCACATCTGTGTGCAGAGAGAACTGTCGTAACGCAGCCTCATCAATGAACATGTTGGAGAATGCTTTGTGTTATGATTAACCTCACAATACACAAGAGGTTTTACAATAAATATCTCCATGAAAATCAAAGAAAATGTCCTGGGCCTATTGGACTCCAAAATCAAAATAAACAAATAGGAAATTATATTTTGCAAATAGAAATTGAAGACTGTTTTTAGAGCCATTTTGTTTTTAATGTGATATTACTTTCATTACAGTAACACGAAACAAGATGTTCAATTATGATATTGTCATTATTGCAACGTGAAAAAAATTATATTTAAATTGAATATGTATTTATATGCAAGTTATTTATACATTATAGTAGCACTCCCTTTCATTTCCTGGGATTTTTCTTTTTTTATTATAATACTGATTTACAATGGAAATTGTAAAAGAAAAATGTCTGGCTGTTACTTACGCAATTTACTTACTTTACTTACAGGACTTACTTATTTTTACAATACTTACTTGCTAACTTACTTATTTACTTTACTTCCTTGTTTTACTTACTTATTATTTACTTTACTTACAGTACTTACTAACTCTACTTACTTTACTTATTTACAATCCTTACTTACTAACTTACTTATTTTACTTTACTTGTTTTAATCTACTTATTTACAATACTTACTTGCTAACTTATTTACTTTACTTACTATCTCTACTTACTTTACTTAATTATTTTACTTAATTTAATTACTTTACTTACTTATTTACTTTACTTACGTTACTTAAAATCTCTACTTACTTTACTTAATTATTTTACTTAATTTAATTACTTTACTTACTTATTTACTTTACTTATGTTACTTACTACCTCTATTTACTTAATTATTTTACTTAATTGACTTACTTTACTTACTTAACTTATTTTACTTACTTTACTTACTAACTTACTTTAATTATTTTACTTACGTACTTTATTTACTTACATACTTTACTTACTCTTTCTTTCTTACTTTAATTACATAACTTACTTATTTTACTTACGTACTTTACTTACTCTTTCTTTCTTTCTTTCTTTAATTACATAACTTACTTATTTTACTTTACTTACATACTTTACTTACTCTTTCTTTCTTTCTTTCTTTAATTACATAACTTACTTATTTTACTTTACTTACTCTTTCTTTCTTTCTTTATACATTTATATGCATTGATTTTATTTTGCATAAAGTTTAACCAGGGCTTTTTCTTGACAGGTTTCATAAGAATCACTAATTTAAATAATCTTCAACATCCTAAAAATATACTTCATTGTCTTTAAGCAAATGCAATTTCTTCCTTTTGATTTTGGACTTTCTTCAGATTTCTGCAAATATGAAAGTGCTTCTGACTGGAGTGTTTATTCACATGCTTTGAGAAAGGCACTAGATTAGCCTTTGTTCTTGTTTGGATTATATGGAAAACCATCTTTAACATGGGGCGTATGATCCTCATTAATCCGGAATGAAAGAAATACTTCAAATATTCCAGATTCTTATCTTCTTGTCTGTACAGAGCTCAAGATTATGTGCCCATGGAAAACACCGGAATTGTTATTGGAATTATACAAGCCGACATTATTCCCTTTTTCAATACAGAATGGCACAGTAAAATGAAACAGATATCCTGGAATGTTAACAATGGTATGGCGAAACGGAGGAATAGTTCAGAGAGGGAATGTCGAGCAGCCCCTAAAACCACAGTTACACCAAACTATGGTTCTCTCTTTTGGCCACGGTCACATACACAGTCTGTTGTGAGCAGTGTTTGTATCCACAATCGTTAACGGTTGTCAGTCGGTTTGGTTTACAGTAGCTAATGTGCCACACAACATCTGTCTACAGCAGCTGCAGGCAGCAAAACTTCCATCTGCTCTCGAGATGGGAATTTACTGCCGTTGCTGTAAATATCTTTATTGGACAGTACGAATGTGTTTGTGAGGCCCATGTGAGGATCAAACGTTGAGAAGCAAAACTACGTAAGATATTAAAACTTGTTTTCAGAAAATATATCTTTAAGCTTCTACATGCAATAAACAAGGAAAACTGTTTGCCAATGGGGTAAGAAAAAACAGTGACATCAATTTTGAATTAAGCTTATTTTTCTTACCAAACTTAAAATACCAAAATAAACATATAACAAAAAAATGTTACATGCCTAGTTATATATTTATAAAAAATAAATAAATAAATAAATGGACATGAAGTATTGATTCGCTCATTATCCTGCTTATTACATGACTACTTGCCAAATTAACAAGTAAATGGTCATGAAATATTTATTTGAGTTTAAATTATTTTACTTGCTTACTTGTAAAGATCGCAATGATACGAGAAGTAGGAAAGATGACTTGCAAAATGTCACCTGATAACCAATGAAACGTCACTTTGTTCAGATTTGACTGCAGGATTGACAATTAGAATCAAGTATTACAGAGAGACATGTAATAATTATGCATAATGGGCACTAAACTGTTTATTGTATTGTATATATCCACTCACCTAAAGGATTATTAGGGACACCTGTTCAATTTCTCATTAATGCAATTATCTAATCAACCAATCACATGGCAGTTGCTTCAATGCATTTAGGGGTGTGGTCCTGGTCAAGACAATCTCCTGCAATGTCAGAATGGGAAAGAAAGGTGATTTAAGCAATTTTGAGCGTGGCATGGTTGTTGGTGCCAGACGGGCCGGTCTGAGTATTTCACAATCTGCTCAGTTACTGGGATTTTCATGCACAACCATTTCTAGGGTTTACAAAGAATGGTGTGAAAAGGGAAAAACATCCAGTATGCGGCAGTCCTGTGGGCGAAAATGCCTTGTTGATGCTAGAGGTCAGAGGAGAATGGGCCGACTGATTCAAGCTGATAGAAGAGCAACTTTGCCTGAAATAACCACTCGCTACAACCGAGGTATGCAGCAAAGCATTTGTGAAGCCACAACACGCACAACCTTGAGGCGGATGGGCTACAACAGCAGAAGACCCCACCGGGTACCACTCATCTCCACTACAAATAGGAAAAAGAGGCTACAATTTGCAAGAGCTCACCAAAATTGGACAGTTGAAGACTGGAAAAATGTTGCCTGGTCTGATGAGTCTCGATTTCTGTTGAGACATTCAGATGGTAGAGTCAGAATTTGGCGTAAACAGAATGAGAACATGGATCCATCATGCCTTGTTACCAATGTGCAGGCTGGTGGTGGTGGTGTAATGGTGTGGGGGATGTTTTCTTGGCACACTTTAGCCCCCTTAGTGTCAATTGGGCATCGTTTAAATGCCACGGCCTACCTGAGCATTGTTTCTGACCATGTCCATCCCTTTATGGCCACCATGTACCCATCCTCTGATGGCTACTTCCAGCAGGATAATGCACCATGTCACAAAGCTCCAATAATTTCAAATTGGTTTCTTGAACATGACAATGAGTTCACTGTACTAAAATGGCCCCCACAGTCACCAGATCTCAACCCAATAGAGCATCTTTGGGATGTGGTGGAACGGGAGCTTCGTGCCCTGGATGTGCATCCCACAAATCTCCATCAACTGCAAGATGCTATCCTATCAATATGGGCCAACATTTCTAAAGAATGCTTTCAGCACCATGTTGAATCAATGCCACGTAGAATTAAGGCAGTTCTGAAGGCGAAAGGGGGTCAAACACAGTATTAGTATGGTGTTCCTAATAATACTTTAGGTGAGTGTATATACAATTGACCATTGTATATTTCCTACTTACAGTAGCTATGCTAGTTTCCCCCCTATCACTCTTTCTTCTCACATCAAGGCAAGTTAGAATAGCTTATGAGCTAGCTTGCTAAGTGATTCTGGAGACTGAAACGGTTAGTATAACTCTAGTGAAAATGGCCATAGAGGACTTCATTAATAGTAGCTAGCACATTGTTTTCATTTCATTACTAGGCCGGTTGTTTTCTAAATTTCTATGTTCTAGATTTCGTAGTGGAAGCATTAAGCTAATTTATAAGTAAATGTAGCAGGTTTAAAATGGGCAAGGAGGAGGCGGGAACTGGACGAACCATCAAAATAATGTTTAATGTAAACTTAAATAGACACAAACATAAACACACATGGCAGCTGTGTGCAGCTCTCTCTCTCTGTTGAACTGCCACATCCGGCTTGGCTTTATCCCTTTCCTCGGCTGATTAGCCTGATTGGGGGCACTATCACGGCCCGGCCTCGCACTCCTCCTCATCACACTCCTCCCTCCTTTGCCTCAGGGCGTGGGGGGGCGAGTGTTGCCCTTCTGACCATGCCTGCCGGCAGGCTTTCCCCACCTTTCGAGACCTGGGAGGGAGACAAGGGGTGGGAAAAGGGGAGAGGGAAAGAGCGAGGCGGAACGCCAGTGAGAGAGAAAATTGTTCGCCGGTTCCCAGACATGCCGTCGCCTGGTCCTCGACTGTTCCTCCACCCTCTGGCGGACGACAGCTGCTCCTCCCTGGGCGGACTGGAGCAAGACCTAAACCCCTGGTGGATGTAACGCAACTCCACACTCTGGCATCCTGTAGTGAGCCACTCATCCCCACGCGGATGGCGGCGGCCTGCAGCAACTCTTTCATCCCCCGTCAGACGGCAGCGGCTGCTCCTTTTGGCAGACGGCAGTGGTGTGGACTCCACGACAGCGCATCCCTCCTTCTTCACGGGTTTTGGCACCAATGTAACATTAAGCATTAAGCTAATTTATAAGTAAATGTTACAAAGATTTAAAATTGGCAAGGAGGAGGCGGGAACCGGACGAACCATCAAAATATTGTTTAATGAAAACGTAAAAAGACACAAAAATAAACACACACGGCAGCTGTGTGTGGCTCTCTCTCTGTCGAACTGCCACATCCAGCTCAGCTTTATTCCTCTCCTGGGCTGATTAACCCAATTGGGGGCCGGCCGCGCACACTCACGCCCCGCCCTCTTCCTCATCACAGTAAGCTAATACATTTATTTCAATTTATATCAATATTCATGTTGATTTATTTATTTAACTTGTAAGAAACCATGTAATAAATGACTTCGTGCCTGGGTTTTATGTGATGACTGTACATCGATGCATTGAATATTCATTGTCAGATGCAGTTTTGCACTCCTCCAGTATTATTAATAACATTGTTAAAGCAAAATTGGGGGATTTCAATATGAAAAGAAATGCACCACAGTTCCTCGAAATGCAGAGAGAATTAAGTATTCCAACTGGTCATTAGACATGAAGAAATTGAAGTAGAAAGACTTGTATAAAGACAGAGAGAAAAAAGGGGTTATGGAGTCTAAAGTTTGGGCATTCTGGAAAAGGATTTTTTTTCCGAGATTAGCGCTTGCGATCCTTCCCATGTTTATTTTCTTTCCCAGGAGGCTTAAGCGCAAACATTTGCAGATGTAAATGATTCACTTCAGGCGTTGAATATTTCTAAACTCCCCATGAACACATTTATGTTCTTTTCACCCTCTCTCAAAGGTGCTTGAGGAAGCAAAACTCCCAAAATAGACTCACACCCACCTGCATGAATGCAGACATTACACTGTCTGTGCTGTCTTTATAAACTTGAACTTTCCTCTCAAGCGCACACATACACATCCAGTTTCAAACACACAACAGTATGCACGCTCCTCCCCGACTGTACCCCTTGGAATGTCTCAAATGCAGCCAGCGGTGATATTAAAGGAAGTCATCAATAGCATGCTTACAATAGTTGTGTTCTATCAGGCCACGGGCCAGCTTAATGGCATGTAAACATGAGCTTAACCTCTGCCTGCTGAGACTTTATACAAAAACACTACCAGCCAAAGTTTTGGAGGTATTGTAGGAGTTCCCATGTATGCTGGAATCTTGATGGTGGCTTTTTCTTCACCATCTGGTCAAACTGATCCATACAGTTGAAGTCAGAAGTTTACATACAAAGTTTTTCACAATTCCTGACATTTAATTTGTAGAAAACATTCCCTGTCTTGGGTCAGTTCGGATCACTACTTTATTTTAAGAATGTGAAATGTCAGAATAATAGTAGACAGAATTATTTATTTCAGCTTTTATTTCTTTCATCACATTCCCAGTGGGTCAGAAGTTTACATACACTTTGTTAGTATTTGGTAGCATTGCCTTTAAATTGTTTAACTTGTGTCAAATGTTTTGTGTATCGTTCCACAAGCTTCTCACAATCAATTGCTGGAATTTTGGCCCTTTCCTCCAGACAGAACTGGAGTAACTGAGTCTGGTTTGTAGACCTCCTTGATCTTTCCACAGGGGTGGCTGTGGCTCAGGTGGTAGAGTGGGTTGGCTGCTAATCGTAGGGTTGGTGGTTTGAATCCTGGCCCACACAACTCCACATGCCGAAGTGTCCTTGGGCAAGACACTGAACCCCAAGTTGCTCCCAATGGTAGGCTAGCACCTTGCATGGCAGCTCTGCCACCATTGGTGTGTGTGTGTGTGTGTGTGTGTGTGTGTGTGTGTGTGTGTGTGTGTGTGTGTGTGTGTGTGTGTGTGTGTGTGTGTGTGTGTGTGTGTGTGTGTGTCACAGTGTAAAGCGCTTTGGTAACCTCTGAGGTTAGAAAAAAGTGCTATGTAAGTGCAGACCATTTACCATTGATCACACATGCTTGTTCAGTTCTGCCCACAGATTTCATCTTGAGATGTTGCTTCAATATATCCACATAATTTTCCTTCCTCATGATACCATCTATTTTGTGAAGTGCACCAGTCCCTCCTGCAGCATGATCCTACCACCCCCATGCTTCACGGTTGGGATGGTGTTCTTCGGCTTACAAGCCTCATCCTTTTTCCTCCAAACATAACAATGATTATTATGGCCAAACAGTCCATTTTTGTTTCATCAGACCAGTTGACATTTCTCAAAAAGATCTTTGTTCCTACTTGCAAACTGTAGTCTGGCTTTTTTATTGCAGTTTTGGAGCAGTGGCTTCTTCCTTGCTGAGCAGTTTTTCAGGTTATGTCCATATATGATTTGTTTTACTGTGGATATAGATACTCGTCTACCTGTTTCCTCCAGCATCTTCACAAGGTCCTTTGCTGTTGTTCAGGGATTGATTTGCACTTACATTCATCTCTAGGAGACAGAATGCGTCTCCTTCCTGAGCGGTTTGATGGCTGTGTGGTCCCATGAGGTTTATACTTGCGTACTATTGTTTGTACAGATGAGCGTGGTACCTTTAGGCGTTTGGAAATTGCTCCCAAGGATGAAACAGACTTGTGGAGGTTAAAATTTTGGAGGTCTTGGCTCATTTCTTTTGATTTTCCCATGATGTCAAGCAAAGAGGCACTGAGTATGAAGGTAGGCCTTAAAATACATCCACAGGTACACCTCTAGTTGACTCCACTTAGCCTATCAGAAGCTAATTGGCTAACAGTCTAAAGGCTTGATATAATTTTCTGGAATTTTCCAAGCTGCTTAAAGGCACGGTTAACTTAGTGTAAATTTCTGAGCAACTGGAATTGTGATAGTCAATTAAAAGTGAAACAATCTGTCTGTAAACAATTGTTGGAAAAATGACTCATGTCATGTACAAAGTAGACGTCCTAAACGACTTGCCAAAACTATAATTTGCTAATCTGAAATCTGTGGAGTGGTTAAAAGAAATTAGTTTTAACAACTTCAACCTAAGTGTACGTAAACTTCTGACTTAAACTGTATATACATGTACATCAAATTTAGGGGGAATTCATTAAGAATGGACTGCTCCTGTTGAAAGAATTAGTCGGATATGTGTGGTGTCAGTGACGTCACATTACAGTAGTAAAAATGGCTTTTGCTTGATAAAACACTTCAAAGATCATAAACATCCAGTTTAATGTGGACTGATTGAGAGGTGCATTGACAGAGTGCTGTTGCGGTTTGATTTGCTATAGAGTTGTTTCACTTATATATTTTATTGTGCATAAATGGTTTGAATTCAGGCGTGTATTTCCATTTCGCAAACTGTCTATACCTTGAGCATGACTGCATCCATGTCAAAGCGATAAGAACAGAGAAAGCGAGAACAATCATTTTCAATAAATATCCAATTTAGGTTTAAATGTAACCAAAATTGAAATCCTACAAATAATGTTAGAAATAATACTTTAGATAAACAGTAAGTGTACTGAGTCCCTTACATTTACAGAATAAAGACATTACAACATTCTACCTCTTTCCAGTTAACACTTAAATAACGGTTTGGGTTTTCTTTATTATCATTTATGATTGAGAGGTTTAAATTGTCCTGCTACAAACAGGGTTTCATTTGAATGCAATTTATATTGTAACATGTATTTTTATTTATTTCAAGCTTTATTTTGGTACTCAGTGTAAAGCATACAATCATTTATGTTTTTTTAATAAAGACATTTGAATAAAATACAGGAAATAAATGTAGGCTTTTTTGATTCAAGATGAATCTATTATCAAACTAATCGTTAGCTGCAGCCCTAATTAACATGACTCTATGTAGTGGAGGATGCAGCAGCCATCTAAATAAAATACAGTGATCTGCCATATTTTAGTACGACAGTAAATTGTGTTTTCCATTTACACAGTCAATGAGTTTTGTGAATAAAGCGCAATCTTAAATGAGCCGAATTCACATTGAAATGATAGAAATGTGGCGGTTTTGTGCTGAAAAGAAAAACAAACAGCACGGTGCTATTTCAGCGGATTCCGCTTGATTGCGTGAGTGGTGGTGGTGTAGTGGTCTAAACTCTAAAGCACATAAATGGTAATCTGGTAATCGGGAGGTTGCTGGTTCGAGCAAGGCACTTATCTTATCCCTGTAATAAGGGCTCTGTAAGTCGCTTTGGATAAAAGTGTCTGCCAAATGCATAAATGTAAATGTATTGCAAGTGCTAAATAAAAAGGACAAAATATGACATATTGCATGCAAAAGCAGCGCAACTGTTTTTTAAAGAAATTCCTATGTTTGCACAATTTATATTTGTCTATAAATCTAATTCGAAGCATTTCATGATAAGCCTTTAAATCAAAAGTATTTTGAAGATCATAAGAAACCAGTTCAATTCAAATCCAGTCAAGTGTGTCCAGACTTTTGGCTGGTAGTGTGGTGGCAGTCCGAGTTGAAACATGAACTCTGAGGCAGGCTCTTTTTACAGTATCCCATCCAGTTGATTGGACTCAAAGCATGAAGGCTATTGAGACGGCACTGTGGACAGGAATGCAAGTACAGGTGTTTTCCTGCATTCCGGGACATTTAATGCTACTTATCAAGAGCTTCATTCAGTGCAGCTCAACAGCGAAGAATGCCCCTCTTTCTTTAAGCGCTGCTTATCTGTGTGCGAGTGTGTGTGTAGTGTACCATACCCTAGCAGCGCTGTTCACAGTTTCTTTCACATGCACAGGTATTCCGACACTATCTCAGTAATGTTAAATGGGATTTCAGATTACCAGCTCGCAGCAATAAAACGGCTCGGTATCTTAGTCCAGGAATTCCACGTATTCAATAAAATAGATATAGTTACATAGAGCAGAGTAATAAACATTGCAAAGAATGTGTGTGCTATGTGTGAGTGTTACTCGTCGTTTTATCTGAATACAAGGATTACTGTAGGTTTGCATGCAGGTGCAAAAACATTTACAATTTTGTTATCCTATCCTGGCTTAAAGGAATAATCTGGGTTAAATACAAGTTAAGCTTAATTGACAGCATTTGTTCCACAAAAATAATTTTCAACTCGTCCCATTTCCTTAAAAAAAAGCTAAATTTGAGGATACAGTGAGGCACTTACAATGAACGTCACTGGTTTAAAAGTATAGTCACAAGACGTAAACAATATGTTTACATGATTTTAGTATGATCAAATTTCTGTGCATGATAAATCACATTTGACAACTTCTTTGCCATGATGAAGTAATGCCGAAAACCCTTAAATGACCATAAAATAATGTATTTACAGATCAAACAATAAACAAGTTTTAACATGTTAACATGTAATATTACATTTAATGCAAGTGCTTTTATGGTGGGATTATTTGGGAAAGCTGTTTGAAAACAATATTTATTTTAATTTTTATATCAACATTTGGTGACTAGGGGCACAGAAATGATGTACTTTAGCTCTATAATAAACAAAACAAATACATATAATATTAATCTCTCTTGCTGTCATGTAGCAATAACAGACAATTCTGAAATTAGGGGAGAATTGGTGACCAGAATCCAAATTTAAATCTCATTAATGTTGTTGCTGTTTACAAGCATGCAACATGATCTGATCTATGCAAGATAAAAAAATCTGAATTGGTTGACATTGTAAATGCGGCCTATATAATGTGTTTTGGTTATGTTTTCCTGACCATTGTGACAGTGATCTTGGTCTTTATATTCGTCAAAAGGCGGCTGTGCTGTGTTCCGGTGGATGGAAGGGCTCAGTCGGTAGAGCGGGTCGACCACTAATCGCAGGGTTGATGGTTCGATTCCCGGCCCACACGACTCCACATGCTGAAGTGTCCTTGGGCAAGACACTGAACCCCAAGTTGCTCCCAATGGCAGGCTAGTGCCTTGCATGGCAGCTCTGCCATCACTGGTGTGTGTGTGTGTGTGTATGAATGGGTGAATGTGTCACAGTATAAAGCGCTTTGAATACAGTTAAGGTTAAAAAGGCGCAATATAAGTGCAGACCATTTACCATTCATTTCTTTAGGTGTAAAACTTTAGTTAGTGAACATATATTGCCAATGTAAGACCAGTGAACATTTCAATATCAACAGCAGTCAGTGATATTCACTTGTTGAGGTTCCATGATTAAAAGTGTATGATGAATATCAAGTTGAAGCTTATGACACACCTTTACAGACAACAGTGGCTCCACTCCAGGTGCCGTTGTCTTGACACACGCGTGTCCCTGGCCCTACCAAGCGATAACCCTGAGAACATGTGAAATGGACCTCGTGTCCTGCGAGGAACTTGGAGCCAAACTTCCTTCCATGGGCTGGAGCCACCAGAGATGGACACAAGAGCTGAGCTGGAGATGACAGGAAAAGAAAAAAAGAGATTAGGTAGGGTGGTTAAGGCGGAATGGTGGAGAAGAAAGAGGTCACATCATGCAAAAAAGTAGGGCCAGAAGGCAGGCATATGTTCCTAACTGTTGGTCCGTCATGGGAAAAGATGGGAAATGCCTCATTTCATAAGGACAGCTTACAAACAAGGAAACAAAAACACATGTTCCGTGTAGAAAAACAAGGACCAGTGCTTGTATATTGTTCATGTCTCATTAGTCAAATTGACCGTATTTATTTTCCTAATACAAGTTACTGGCCTGACCGTGAAGTTAGTTGATGCACGTTATTCCAAAATGAAAACATACTAACATGCTCCGCCTCTGAAATTATTTTCCTTTTTGGCTGATATTACCAATCCCTCTCCTTTTCACAATCCAATCAAATTCTAATGAGTGAAATCAAGTCCTGCCCTACCTTTATTAATATCCTGTTTTACTCTATAGCAAGTCTCAAAAGCCATTTCATGTTGACTTAATTTTAAGCGATGTACTCATCCACAAAGAAAGAGAGGGAAGAATCAATTCCATATTTAGGAGTGGTGGTGGCGTAGTGGGCTAAAGCACTAAACAGGTAATCAGAAGGTTGCTGGTTCGATCCCCACAGCCACCACCATTGTGTCCTTGAGCAAGGCACTTAACTCCAGGTTGCTCCGGGCGGATTGTCCCTGTAATAAGGGCTCTGTAAGTCGCTTTGGATAGAAGCATCTGCCAAATGCATAAATGTAAATATTTTAAAAATACCAGACGTTTGATTTGAATGACTTTCAGTTCCATTAATGTTTCATGATGCGAAGGGAACATCGTATTAAAATTCTCTGACAGTGATTCCCAGTGCCAAACACAGCACTGCCACTGAGTCCGATTCCCGAGTGAATGGCTCATATGAGATGATTTATTTCTAAACTACAGCGTGAAACACACAGTGACCAGTGTTGTCTGATTGTATGATTCTTTTGCATCTTTTGAAACACGAAAAATACAGCGCTACCAGGGTAGTCCACTTCCTGAACAAATGACTCTTTGTGAGCTGGTTCTTTTGAATCTAAAGTGTGGAACACACAGTGTGTCTAGTGCAGTCCGATTCCCAAACTAATGACTCTTTATGAGCCAATTCTTTTGAATCTACAGCATGAAAAATACAGCACTACCAGTGGAGTACAATTCTCGAACTAAAGACTCTTTATGAGCCGGATCTTTTTAATGAACCAGAAACACACGCAACCAGTGTAGTCCAATTCTCAAATGAATGACTCTTTATGAGCCGGTTCTTTTGAATCTAGGCTACAGCAATGGAATGCACAGTGTGTCCAGTGTAGTCCGAATCCCGAACGAATGACTCATTAAGAGCTGATTCTTTTCAATCTTCAGCACGATGCATACAGCACTACCAGTTGAGTACGATTCCTGAACTAATGACTCTTTATGAGCCAGTTATTTTTAGTGAATCAATTGTCTAAACACATTATACATCAACACTATTACATCAGTCGGAGCAGTTACTGAATTAATCTTTGATGCACAAGTTAAGACTTTTGTCATGTCCAACTCAAAATGAATTAAAAACTGTTTTGGTGACATGTATTAATGTACTAAAGGCTTGTAAGTCTCCAATCAGGCAGTGCATTTACTGACTGCTTGTTCATATGACAATGTGTAGTTAAAGATACACATGAGTTTTGTTGTAATTGGTGTAATTTTATAAAAGAATAAAATGAATGAAACATTGTAGATTGTTTAGAATTGTGTTTTCTTTTATTTTTCCCCCTTTTCTCCCCTATTTTGGAATGCCCAATTCCCACTACTTAGTAGATCCTCATGGTGGCGCAGTTACTCACCTCAATCTGGGTGGCGGAGGACAAGTGTCAGTGGTCTGAGACCACCAATCCGTGCATCTTATCACGTGACTCGTTGTGCATGACACCGTGGAGACTCAAGAGTATGTGGAGGCTCATGCCACTCTCCACGATCCACACACAATTACCACACGCATCATTGAGAGCGAGAACCACTAATAGCAACCACGAGGAGGTTACCCCATGTGACTCTACACTCTCCAGCAACAAGGCCAATTTGGTTGCTTAGCAGACCTGGCTGAAGCACACCCTGGATTCAAGGACCTCGCGACTCTAGGAGTGGTGGTCAGCGTCAATACTTCCTGAGCTCCCGGGAGCCCCCGGCATGACGTACAACCCCCCATTTCCCTGGGGAGAGCGTTCCTTCCACCCCGTCTGCCGGCAAGTCATCCTCATCTACCTGGATGAGGGATGGGACAAGGGGAGGGAAACAAAAAAAATGTGGCACCTACACGCCGTAACGGCGATCCTGCCAAATTAACACAACATTTAAAAAAAGAGAGGGAAAGGCCAACACGGAGCGGGAGTGGGAGAGAGAGTGAGAAAACTCTCGCCGGTTCTCCGATACGGCGTAGCTTGGTCCTCAGCCACTCCCCCATCCTCTAATGGACGACAGCCGCACCTCCCCGGGAGTATTCTGGCCCCGGGCGGAAGGAACGCCCTACCGTGTTCTGGTGGATGGAAGGGCTCTCCTCCGCCCCTGGCAGAGGTCCTCTCGCTCCAGGCGGTTGGCCAGGAGCCCCTCACGGTCGGCGGCCGTTCCTCCGCTCTCAGGCCAGGTGAATGGCCGCGTCTGCGCCGTTGGGGTGAATGGTAGTGGCAAGGACTCTACTTCGGTGCATCCTTCCTCCTTCCCGGGATTCGGCACCAGTGTAAAGGGATTAATGGAAATGAGTTGGCGGGAACCAGCTTGACAATATAAATAAGTTTCATATAAAACTTAACCAAAAAGACAAACACACATACAGGTATCGGACAGCTGTCTGTAAATCTCTCTCTCTCTGTCGCACTGCCGTCCTCGGTCTGCATTTATCCCTCTCGATGACTAATTAGCCTGATTAGGGGCCGGGTGTGCGAATCACGACCCGGCCCTCCTGTAATATAAATTACTGGATTGCACTTATGCCTCTAAAAAGTCTTTTGAAACACACATTTGATTGTGTTAATTTTACAGTTGTATTTTTTATTCATTATATCTGCTCTGTTAATTATGTTATCATTTGGCAACATGTGCTGAGGACATTAAATGCAAAAAGAACTAAATTTCTTATTTTCTAAATAGTTCTTCCACAAAAGTACAACTGAAAATGTTGGACCGGAATCATTAAACTCCTTAAAATTCCCATCCCTAGTCCTGCTCTTTAACATGCTTGATTCATCTTATCTACTGTATACTGGTTCAGATGTTACACATGGCACTCCAAGGTATTTCAAATAATGCCATGGTATTACTGCGGTAGATATCTAAAGGAACATGGTATTACCATGGCAACATAAAAACCATGGTAATACCATTGTGTATTTTCTTTAAATGTAACTTTCAGAATTACGTTTAAAATCCCAAGCACCGCTGCCTTATGTAACATGCAAGAAATCCAATAATGCATGTTGGATCAGAGGCAAAATTTTGACCTAAAACATGATACTGAGAGCCAAATGTTCAAGTAATTGTGAGTATGTGAATTTAAAAGACCTTGTTCTTTAAAGAGTTTTTACTGGAAAAGAGTCAGACTGCATAACGTCCTGTGTTGTTTCATGTCGGTGCTTCAGTATCGAAGGCGACCAGTAGTTTTTCACTGAAATCTGCTTAATTTTGCCCTGTCAAGCATGGGCCACTACAAATAAAGGTAACACTTGATCATTCCTGCAGCCAAGCCCAGCTCATAAAGCCTTGAGCACTTTCATCCTTGGCCAAAAGACACAACTACACATGCCCTTCACTTCTAAAGTACTGAGGCAATGCAATCAAGACATTTGCATCCTTTTCAAATCTGAAGAACTAGACAGACCACTTATTTTATAAAGGAAGGAAGTCATTTCAAGCTTATAAAACACAACTAGTTCCAGATTCAGAATTTTGCGGCATTTCAGGTCATTTATTAGGATTTTGAAATACTCAACTTTCCAAAAACAACTTTGTTTATTGACTAGATACTTTTGTTGGCAACTAACACTTGCTCGTTCATTTGGCAAATAATTTGAAACGGCATGATCATAAAACATTTCAGTGGTCACCAATTGGAGAGAGGCCCTTTAGTGTAGCCCCAATGATTTTCCTGATTCAAATAATTTATTCCAATAATTCATAAGCCAAAAACGCCAATTGACCCTTCGCTGAGCCTCACCTTCAAAACATTACTGACCAATCCTACCTTAGCAACTGTTGCTGTCCATCATATTATCAGACAAGCTTTTGGTTTTCCCAAGTCTATGAAAGTCATGTGTGTTTTGATTGTTATTAATGTTTACATTTAAATTTGACCAAATATTACAGGAATTATCCAAATAAATACAGGAAAACACTGTTACACAATCAGGCCTACGTAACAATAATATCCAGTCGATTTTCACCATGATTTCAATATAGGGGTCGACCAATTGTGGACCTTGCTGATACCGATAACTAAGGTGGTGGAAAAGGCTGATAATTGATTAATCGGGCGATCCTTTTTAAAATTGAGCAGGAAACCGATGGAGTGCGTACTCCAGGTAGGGAATGAGGTTTTGCCCCAAGTGAAGGAGTTCAAGTACCTCGGGGTCTTGTTCACGAGTGAGGGGACAATGGAGCGGGAGGTTGGCCGGAGAATCGGGGCAGCAGGGGCGGTATTGCACTCGCTCTATCACCGTTGTCACGAAAAGAGAGCTGAACCGAAAGGCAAAGCTCTCGATCTACCGGTCAATTTTCGTTCCTACCCTCACCTATGGTCATGAAGGTTGGGTCATGACCGAAAGAACTAGGTCGCGAGTACAAGCGGCCGAAATGGGCTTCCTCAGAAGGGTGGCGGGCTTCTCCCTTAGAGATAGGGTGAGGAGCTCAGTCATCCGTGAGGAGCTCGGAGTAGAGCCGCTGCTCCTTTGCGTTGAAAGGAGTCAGTTGAGGTGGTTTGGGCATCTGGTAAGGATGCCCCTGGCCGCCTCCCTAGGGAGGTGTTTCAGGCACGTCCAGCTGGGAGGAGGCCTCGGGAAGACCCAGGACTAGGTGGAGAGATTACATCTCCACACTGGCCTGGGAACGCCTCGGGTCGCCCAGTCAGAGCTGGTTAATGTGGCTCGGGATAGGGAAGTTTGGGGCCCCCTGCTGGAGCAGCTGCCCCCGCGACCCGACTTCGGATAAGCGGTTGAAGATGGATGGATGGATGGATGGAGAATATTAAAAAAATTATTATTCTTTCCTTACAATGACGGGGACATCCATAGACTAAAACATTCAAAATGTATCAAATCACAGATGAAGTTTACTGTGCAACCAAAATCCCAATAATAACCAAACAAAAATGAAGATTTGGTGCATACTGCAGTTCTTTTAACTATAAACAAGCCTGAAATACACTTACTTATTTTGGAACTCTTATTTTGAAATAATGGACACTTGGCTCCATAAAAATGCTTCAAGTATTTATCTAATTAAGCTTTTATGGCCAATATATTCACCAGATTAAGGATTATACACACACACACACACACACGTATATATAGATACTGTTTTTATGTGTATATATATATATATATATATATATATATATATATATATATATATATACACATTAAAACATAGATTTTGCTCTTATGGAAAGACATTGTTACTTTTATTGACCAAAGTGGCGTTCAACTGATCACAATTTATCGTCAGGACATTAATAACGTGAAAAATTACTATTACAATTTCTTAAACTACTTCAAAGAGTTCTCATCATAAAATCCTCCACGTGCCACAATGACAGCTTTGCAGATCCTTGTTATTCTAGCGGTCAGTTTGTCCAGATACTCAGGTGACCTTTCACCCCTCACTTCCTGTTGCACTTGACCTTTCACCCCACACTTCCTGTAGCGCTTGCCATAGATGTGTCTGTCTTGTCGGGCACTTCTCACGCACCTTACAGTCTAGCTGATTCCACAAAAGCTCAATGGGGTTAAGATCCGTAACACTCTTTTCCAATCATCTGTTATCCAATGTCTGTGTTTCTTTGTTTCAAAAGTGTCTTTTTCTTTGCAATTCTTCCCATAAGGCCTCCTGAGTCTTCTCTTTACTGTTGTACATGAAACTGGTGTTGAGCGGGTAGAATTCAATGAAGCTGTCAGCGGAGGACATGTGAGGCGTCTATTTCTCACACTAGAGACTCTGATGTACTTATCCTCTTGTTTAGTTGTACATCTGGTCTTCCACATCTCTTTCTGTCCTTGTTAGAGACAGTTGTGCTTTATCTTTGAAGACTGTAGTTACAACTTTGTATGAAATCTGCAGTTTTTTGGCAATTTCAAGTATTGTATAACCTTCATTCCTCAAAACAATGATTGACTGATGAGTTTCTTTTTTGCCATTTTTGACCTAATATTGACCTTAAAACATGCCAGTCTATTACATACTGTGGCAACTCAAAAACCAACACAAAGTTAAGCTTCATTTATCAAATCAAATCACTTTATTGTCACTCAACCATATACACAAGTGCAACAGTGGGTGAAAGTCTTGGGTGCAGTTTACAATTACAAAAAACATCTGATTTAAACATAACACAATTTACAGTTCTTGTTTAATGAACCAAATATCTTTCAACTGTGTTTGATATAATGGCAAGTGATTTTCTAGTACCAAATACTACATGCTAAATAATAGCATGATTACTCAAGCATAAGGTGTTGGAGTGATGCTGCTGTCTAGATTTGATCAAAAATGACTTTTTTAAAATAGTGATGGTGTGGTTTTATACATCGGTTTTGTCCTGACTATACTTTGTGATCAGTTGAATGTCACTTTGGTGAATTAAAGTACCAACTTCCATCCAAGACAGCTAAATCTGTACATTATTCCAAACCTTTGGATGCCAGTGTATATATATATATCACTAGATGTGTTTTTTTATATTATTCACAAGACATGAAGTTGGAGACACAATGTACAGTTTATGTGCTGACGGGGCATTTAGACGCATTTTTCTTTGCTCTGGCTTCAATTTTGAACACTTGATTTATCCAACCAAAATAACAAATTATGCTATGAAGTGGGGATAAAAATATGAATGAAAATTGTCATTGATGAAAGCCTGTAGATTTTTACCGATAACCAATTGTTCTAAAAAAGCAACCATTGGCACTGATTAAACGGTAAAACCGATAAACTGGTCTACTGCTATTTTAATGGGACAATACATTTTATGAACCACAGAAGAATGGGTTTGGAATGGGACGAGGGAAGCGTTATTTTTGTGTTACATAAGTAAATGTGGAATGAGAAACAAAAGTTGTTCACAGACGTTTCCTTTCAAAATAAAGTGTTGGATAAAACGCTAGCTTAAATTTGACACCTGTATTGTATCAATTTGAAAATCTGTTTGTTGGTCTCTATGGGAATAAAAGTTGTGCTTTCCATATGACCCAAGGCGTTCAATATCTTACAAATTTGCCATCTCGTATGTATAATTAAAAGTTGCCATGAGACTATCTAGGAAAATCCAGCTGTTCACAGAAATGTCAAATAAATTTCTGTAAAGCTTGTCTGATTGAGTTACAGAGGTGGAACTTAGTTAAGGATCAGTAAGGAATCGCAAGAACCACTTTTGTTTCAGCCTTTGGATTGCTTTCTCAAATTTCGAATGCCACAGCAACCATCATAACCGCCCAATAGAGGTTATAACATAGAATGGGTTTTCAATTGCCATAAAGGCTCCTTGAGAAATCTGACCTACAGGTTTACATCGTTCATATCCAGCTTTGAAGTATGTTTCACAATGCCCTAGAGCGCAGCAACTCCAGATGCCCAAATTACATCACAAACACCTGCTCTGAGCGAAATCATTCAGTCAGAGTTCAAAAAGTGAAACCTGTGAAATGGACATGCAGGTTATGAGGGATTACTCTAAAAGGAAATGTTCCTAATCCATTCAGGGAAGACTGAAAACTTCGAACTTTACGTTCACATGGTCCATGGAGATAATGCAATCCGGTCGCATGATAATACGTAATAATAGTACGTGTTGGCTCGTACAAAAACCTGTGACTTCTACTTGCATAAGGAAAAGGAAACGAGCCAACAAACAACGTCATTACGATTTCTCCTAAGTTTAACCCTTTATCCATAACCATGATTTCAATAGGAAAATAAATTGTGCACCATGGCAGAAAGAAAACAACGTTTTGAACGAGACAAGGGAAGCGTATTACAGGTTAATGACATACAGTACATCAGTCATTTGTATTGCATAAATCAAAGTGGAATGAGTAACCAGAGTAGTTCTCTTCTTAAAATGAAGCGTTGGGTAAAAGGCTAGCTAAAATGTGATGCCGGTACTGTGTCTATTAGAAAATCTGTTGGCTAGTCACTATGGGAATAAGAGTCATACTTATTCATACGAGCCAAGTTGTACGATATCTTGCGATTTCTCCATCTTGTGCGAATTATTACGAACTGTCACGAGACTGTGTTGGATAATGCATGCACTATACGTCAAATGTTTGAACACACTTTCCTGAATGTATGTTTCTGGAGTGGTGGTGGCGTAGTGGACTAATGCAGATAACTGGTAATCAGAAGGTTGCTGGTTCAATCCTCACAGCCACCACCATTGTGTCCTTGAGCAAGGCAC